>NW_023396684.1:32500-195286 GCF_011125445.2 Fundulus heteroclitus | reverse complement strand
CCATTCTTTTCAGTGGCCTTTTTACATTAGAGTCTCCACATGTACTGTATTAGGGTCATAAGGACCGAATTAGGTCTCCCCAAAGGTGTAAGCATTGTTTCCATACACCTTAGCTGTCTGGCCAGCTCCATTCTGTTTTAGCACCAAGTCGTCTGAATCATGTTACATATGAATTTCACTGAGTTTAACAGTGTTCTGCTGTTACTAATGACCGGACACATAGAATGTTCATTTGCAGCATATTTGGCATCAATTTTCTGCCTTTCTGAGCTGTGAGATGTAATTATAACCATTACATTCTTTCAGTGGCCTTTTGCATTAGAGTAGCCAAAATGACTTATTTAGGGGTCAGAAGGACCAAATTAGGTCTCCCCACAAGGTGTAAGCAGTGTTTCCACACACCTTAGCTGTTGGACAGCTCCATTCTGTTTTATCGCCCAAATCGTCTGAATCATGTTAAATATGAATTTCTCTGAGTTTAAACAGTGTTCTGCTGTTACTAATGACCGGACACATAGAATGTTCATTTGCAGCATATTTGGCATCAAATTTCTGCCTTTCGGAGCTGTGAGATGTTAATTATAACCATTACATTCTTTCAGTGGCCTTTTGCATTAGAGTAGCCAAAATGACTTATTTAGGGGTCAGAAGGACCAAATTAGGTCTCCCCACAAAGTGTAAGTTTTGTTTCTATACACCTTAGCTTTTGGAAAGCTCCCATCTGTTTTAGCGCCCAAATCGTCTTAATCATGTTAAATATGAATTTCACTGAGTTTAAACAGTGTTCTGCTGTTTCTAATGACCGGGCACATAGAATGTTCATTTGCAGCATATTTGGCATCAAATTTCTGCCTTTCTGAGCTGTAAGAAGTTAATTGTAACCATTACATTCTTTGAGTGGCCTTTTGCATTAGAGTAGCCAAAATGACTTATTTAGGGGTCAGAAGGACCAAATTAGGTCTCCCCACAAGGTGTAAGCATTGTTTCCATACACCTTAGCTGTTGGACAGCTCCATTCTGTTTTAGCACCCAAATCGTCTGAATCATGTTAAATATGAATTTCACTGAGTTTAAACAGTGTTCTGCTGTTACTAATGACCGGACACATAGAATGTTCATTTGCAGCATATTTGGCATCAAATTTCTGCCTTTCTGAGCTGTGAGATGTTAATTATAACCATTACATTCTTTCAGTGGCCTTTTGCATTAGAGTAGCAAAAATGACTTATTTAGGGGTCAGAAGGACCAAATTAGGTCTCCCCACAAAGTGTAAGTTTGTTTCCATACACCTTAGCTTTTGGAAAGCTCCCATCTGTTTTAGCGCCCAAATCGTCTGAATCATGTTAAATATGAATTTCACTGAGTTTAAACAGTGTTCTGCTGTTACTAATGACCGGACACATAGAATGTTCATTTGCAGCATATTTGGCATCAAATTTCTGCCTTTCTGAGCTGTGAGATGTTAATTATAACCATTACATTCTTTCAGTGGCCTTTTGCATTAGAGTAGCCAAAATGACTTATTTAGGGGTCAGAAGGACCAAATTAGGTCTCCCCACAAGGTGTAAGCATTGTTTCCATACACCTTAGCTGTTGGACAGCTCCATTCTGTTTTAGCACCCAAATCGTCTGAATCATGTTAAATATGAATTTCACTGAGTTTAAACAGTGTTCTGCTGTTACTAATGACCGGACACATAGAATGTTCATTTGCAGCATATTTGGCATCAAATTTCTGCCTTTCTGAGCTGTGAGATGTTAATTATAACCATTACATTCTTTCAGTGGCCTTTTGCATTAGAGTAGCCAAAATGACTTATTTAGGGGTCAGAAGGACCAAATTAGGTCTCCCCACAAGGTGTAAGCAGTGTTTCCATACACCTTAGCTGTTGGACAGCTCCATTCTGTTTTAGCGCCCAAATCGTCTGAATCATGTTAAATATGAATTTCACTGAGTTTAAACAGTGTTCTGCTGTTACTAATGACCGGACACATAGAATGTTCATTTGCAGCATATTTGGCATCAAATTTCTGCCTTTCTGAGCTGTGAGATGTTAATTATAACCATTACATTCTTTCAGTGGCCTTTTGCATTAGAGTAGCCAAAATGACTTATTTAGGGGTCAGAAGGACCAAATTAGGTCTCCCCACAAGGTGTAAGCATTGTTTCCATACACCTTAGCTGTTGGACAGCTCCATTCTGTTTTAGCAGCCCAAATCGTCTGAATCATGTTAAATATGAATTTCACTGAGTTTAAACAGTGTTCTGCTGTTACTAATGACCGGACACATAGAATGTTCATTTGCAGCATATTTGGCATCAAATTTCTGCCTTTCTGAGCTGTGAGATGTTAATTATAACCATTACATTCTTTCAGTGGCCTTTTGCATTAGAGTAGCCAAAATGACTTATTTAGGGGTCAGAAGGACCAAATTAGGTCTCCCCACAAGGTGTAAGCAGTGTTTCCATACACCTTAGCTGTTGGACAGCTCCATTCTGTTTTATCGCCCAAATCGTCTGAATCATGTTAAATATGAATTTCACTGAGTTTAAACAGTGTTCTGCTGTTACTAATGACCGGACACATAGAATGTTCATTTGCAGCATATTTGGCATCAAATTTCTGCCTTTCTGAGCTGTGAGATGTTAATTATAACCATTACATTCTTTCAGTGGCCTTTTGCATTAGAGTAGCCAAAATGACTTATTTAGGGGTCAGAAGGACCAAATTAGGTCTCCCCACAAGGTGTAAGTATTGTTTCCATACACCTTAGCTTTTGGAAAGCTCCCATCTGTTTTAGCGCCCAAATCGTCTGAATCATGTTAAATATGAATTTCACTGAGTTTAAACAGTGTTCTGCTGTTTCTAATGACCGGGCACATAGAATGTTCATTTGCAGCATATTTGGCATCAAATTTCTGCCTTTCTGAGCTGTAAGAAGTTAATTGTAACCATTACATTCTTTGAGTGGCCTTTTGCATTAGAGTAACCAAAATGACTTATTTAGGGGTCAGAAGGACCAAATTAGGTCTCCCCACAAGGTGTAAGCATTGTTTCCATACACCTTAGCTGTTGGACAGCTCCATTCTGTTTTAGCACCCAAATCGTCTGAATCATGTTAAATATGAATTTCACTGAGTTTAAACAGTGTTCTGCTGTTACTAATGACCGGACACATAGAATGTTCATTTGCAGCATATTTGGCATCAAATTTCTGCCTTTCTGAGCTGTGAGATGTTAATTATAACCATTACATTCTTTCAGTGGCCTTTTGCATTAGAGTAGCCAAAATGACTTATTTAGGGGTCAGAAGGACCAAATTAGGTCTCCCCACAAGGTGTAAGCATTGTTTCCATACACCTTAGCTGTTGGACAGCTCCATTCTGTTTTAGCACCCAAATCGTCTGAATCATGTTAAATATGAATTTCACTGAGTTTAAACAGTGTTCTGCTGTTACTAATGACCGGACACATAGAATGTTCATTTGCAGCATATTTGGCATCAAATTTCTGCCTTTCTGAGCTGTGAGATGTTAATTATAACCATTACATTCTTTCAGTGGCCTTTTGCATTAGAGTAGCCAAAATGACTTATTTAGGGGTCAGAAGGACCAAATTAGGTCTCCCCACAAGGTGTAAGCAGTGTTTCCATACACCTTAGCTGTTGGACAGCTCCATTCTGTTTTATCGCCCAAATCGTCTGAATCATGTTAAATATGAATTTCTCTGAGTTTAAACAGTGTTCTGCTGTTACTAATGACCGGACACATAGAATGTTCATTTGCAGCATATTTGGCATCAAATTTCTGCCTTTCTGAGCTGTGAGATGTTAATTATAACCATTACATTCTTTCAGTGGCCTTTTGCATTAGAGTAGCCAAAATGACTTATTTAGGGGTCAGAAGGACCAAATTAGGTCTCCCCACAAGGTGTAAGTTTTGTTTCTATACACCTTAGCTTTTGGAAAGCTCCCATCTGTTTTAGCACCCAAATCGTCTGAATCATGTTAAATATGAATTTCACTGAGTTTAAACAGTGTTCTGCTGTTTCTAATGACCGGGCACATAGAATGTTCATTTGCAGCATATTTGGCATCAAATTTCTGCCTTTCTGAGCTGTAAGAAGTTAATTGTAACCATTACATTCTTTGAGTGGCCTTTTGCATTAGAGTAGCCAAAATGACTTATTTAGGGGTCAGAAGGACCAAATTAGGTCTCCCCACAAGGTGTAAGCATTGTTTCCATACACCTTAGCTGTTGGACAGCTCCATTCTGTTTTAGCACCCAAATCGTCTGAATAATGTTAAATATGAATTTCACTGAGTTTAAACAGTGTTCTGCTGTTACTAATGACCGGACACATAGAATGTTCATTTGCAGCATATTTGGCATCAAATTTCTGCCTTTCTGAGCTGTGAGATGTTAATTATAACCATTACATTCTTTCAGTGGCCTTTTGCATTAGAGTAGCCAAAATGACTTATTTAGGGGTCAGAAGGACCAAATTAGGTCTCCCCACAAGGTGTAAGCAGTGTTTCCACACACCTTAGCTGTTGGACAGCTCCATTCTGTTTTATCGCCCAAATCGTCTGAATCATGTTAAATATGAATTTCTCTGAGTTTAAACAGTGTTCTGCTGTTACTAATGACCGGACACATAGAATGTTCATTTGCAGCATATTTGGCATCAAATTTCTGCCTTTCTGAGCTGTGAGATGTTAATTATAACCATTACATTCTTTCAGTGGCCTTTTGCATTAGAGTAGCCAAAATGACTTATTTAGGGGTCAGAAGGACCAAATTAGGTCTCCCCACAAAGTGTAAGTTTTGTTTCTATACACCTTAGCTTTTGGAAAGCTCCCATCTGTTTTAGCACCCAAATCGTCTTAATCATGTTAAATATGAATTTCACTGAGTTTAAACAGTGTTCTGCTGTTTCTATTGACCGGGCACATAGAATGTTCATTTGCAGCATATTTGGCATCAAATTTCTGCCTTTCTGAGCTGTAAGAAGTTAATTGTAACCATTACATTCTTTGAGTGGCCTTTTGCATTAGAGTAGCCAAAATGACTTATTTAGGGGTCAGAAGGACCAAATTAGGTCTCCCCACAAGGTGTAAGCATTGTTTCCATACACCTTAGCCTGTTGGACAGCTCCATTCTGTTTTAGCACCCAAATCGTCTGAATCATGTTAAATATGAATTTCACTGAGTTTAAACAGTGTTCTGCTGTTACTAATGACCGGACACATAGAATGTTCATTTGCAGCATATTTGGCATCAAATTTCTGCCTTTCTGAGTTGTGAGATGTTAATTATAACCATTACATTCTTTCAGTGGCCTTTTGCATTAGAGTAGCAACAATGACTTATTTAGGGGTCAGAAGGACCAAATTAGGTCTCCCCACAAAGTGTAAGTTTTTTTTCCATACACCTTAGCTTTTGGAAAGCTCCCATCTGTTTTAGCGCCCAAATCGTCTGAATCATGTTAAATATGAATTTCACTGAGTTTAAACAGTGTTCTGCTGTTTCTAATGACCGGGCACATAGAATGTTCATTTGCAGCATATTTGGCATCAAATTTCTGCCTTTCTGAGCTGTAAGAAGTTAATTGTAACCATTACATTCTTTGAGTGGCCTTTTGCATTAGCGTAACCAAAAAGACTTATTTAGGTGTATGAAGAACCAAATTAGGTCTCCCCACAAGGTGTAAGCATTGTTTCCATATACCTTAGCTGTTGGAAAGCTCCATTCTGTTTTAGCGCCCAAATCGTCTGAATAATGTTAAATATGAATTTCACTGAGTTTAAACAGTGTTCTGCTGTTACTAATGACCGGACACATAGAATGTTCATTTGCAGCATATTTGGCATCAAATTTCTGCCTTTCTGAGCTGTGAGATGTTAATTATAACCATTACATTCTTTCAGTGGCCTTTTGCATTAGAGTAGCCAAAATGACTTATTTAGGGGTCAGAAGGACCAAATTAGGTCTCCCCACAAGGTGTAAGCAGTGTTTCCACACACCTTAGCTGTTGGACAGCTCCATTCTGTTTTATCGCCCAAATCGTCTGAATCATGTTAAAAATTAATTTCACTGAGTTTAAACAGTGTTCTGCTGTTACTAATGACCGGACACATAGAATGTTCATTTGCAGCATATTTGGCATCAAATTTCTGCCTTTCTGAGCTGTGAGATGTTAATTATAACCATTACATTCTTTCAGTGGCCTTTTGCATTAGAGTAGCCAAAATGACTTATTTAGGGGTCAGAAGGACCAAATTAGGTCTCCCCACAAGGTGTAAGCATTGTTTCCATACACCTTAGCTGTTGGACAGCTCCATTCTGTTTTAGCACCCAAATCGTCTGAATCATGTTACATATGAATTTCACTGAGTTTAAACAGTGTTCTGCTGTTACTAATGACCGGACACATAGAATGTTCATTTGCAGCATATTTGGCATCAAATTTCTGCCTTTCTGAGCTGTGAGATGTTAATTATAACCATTACATTCTTTCAGTGGCCTTTTGCATTAGAGTAGCCAAAATGACTTATTTAGGGGTCAGAAGGACCAAATTAGGTCTCCCCACAAGGTGTAAGCAGTGTTTCCACACACCTTAGCTGTTGGACAGCTCCATTCTGTTTTATCGCCCAAATCGTCTGAATCATGTTAAATATGAATTTCTCTGAGTTTAAACAGTGTTCTGCTGTTACTAATGACCGGACACATAGAATGTTCATTTGCAGCATATTTGGCATCAATTTTCTGCCTTTCTGAGCTGTGAGATGTTAATTATAACCATTACATTCTTTCAGTGGCCTTTTGCATTAGAGTAGCCAAAATGACTTATTTAGGGGTCAGAAGGACCAAATTAGGTCTCCCCACAAAGTGTAAGTTTTGTTTCTATACACCTTAGCTGTTGGAAAGCTCCCATCTGTTTTAGCGCCCAAATCGTCTGAATCATGTTAAATATGAATTTCACTGAGTTTAAACAGTGTTCTGCTGTTTCTATTGACCGGGCACATAGAATGTTCATTTGCAGCACATTTGGCATCAAATTTCTGCCTTTCTGAGCTGTAAGAAGTTAATTGTAACCATTACATTCTTTGAGTGGCCTTTTGCATTAGAGTAGCCAAAATGACTTATTTAGGGGTCAGAAGGACCAAATTAGGTCTCCCCACAAGGTGTAAGCATTGTTTGGGAAAAGAAAGTTTGGGAAAAGAAACAAAGTATTAAAGTAATTAATTTTTACAATCCATGTGAAAAGTTAAGTAGGAAAATATTGGAAAATATAAGAGGTAATATAAATCAGAAGGTTGTATGGTGTGGTGATTTTAATGCACATAATTCATTATGGGATGCAGGCTAGATTGGGGACAATTGGTATGTATTAACAATGGAAGTGTTACAAGAATTGATGTGAATAATGGGCGAAAATCAGTTTTAGATATTACACTAGTGTCTGAAAATCTAGCTAGAACATGTGAATGGCATGTAAGTAATCAAAGTACTTTGGCAAGTGATCACTATCCAATAAGGTGTCAAATTGGTGTGGATATAGTTCGATCATTGGTGGAGAGAATTCCAAGATGGAAATTTAAGGCAGCCAATTGGAAGCTTTTTAAAGAATTATGTAATAAAAATATGCGTGAAATGGTAGATATTGAAGACATTGAAGAGTTAAGTAGGAAAATTAGTGAAGTGTTAAGAAATACGGCAGGGGAAGTAATAGGTAAAAAGAAAATTATACGCGGTAGAAAAGCAGTCCCGTGGTGGAATGAAGATTGTAGTAAGGCAGTTAGAGAAAGAAATAAAGCAATGAAGAAAGCCAGAAAATCATTAGTGTTTAATGATTACATTAATTATAAGAGAGCTCAGGCAAAGGTTAGGAAAGAAATAAGAATAGCAAAAAGAACATTCTGGAGAGAATTCTGTAATCAAATTGGTGAAAATATTGAAATAAATGATGTTTGGAATATGATTAGAAAGATGGGAGGGATTAGGAGAATTAATAATATTCCAGTTTTAGTTAGTGATGGAAAAGTTGCGATTAAAGATAGTGATAAAGCAGAGATGTTAGTAGATACATTTGCAAAGGTACACAGTAATGATAATATATCAGAAAGTATGTAGCTCAAATTAAAAAAAGTTTGGTGGGAGTCTTTTTTGATGTAGAAAAGGCTTATGAAATGTTGTGGAAAGAAGGGTTGTTAATGAAATTGGAAAGGTTGGGAATTGAGGGAAGAATGTATAACTGGATTTCGAGTTTCATAATAATGCTTTTAATATTTCAGTGGAATGCTAGAAGTTTAATAGCCAATGGGCAAGAAATAAATGAAATATAGGGAACAGAAAGTGAAGGAGAATGATCACATATATAGAAAGAAGAGTACAACAGGGAGCAGGTTAGATCTAAAATTTAGTTTATATGAATTAAAAAGAGCACTGATAGGGGTTAAACATACTTCTCCAGGTAAAGATGACATTTGTTACGAGATGATTAAACAATTGTCAGAATTATCATTGGGAATGATTTTAAGACTTTTTAATAAAATATGGGAGTCAGGGACTATACCAGTGGATTGGAAGCATGGGGTCATAGTACCAATAGCCAAACCAGGAAAAGACCATTCTCAGCCAATTAATTTTAGACCTATTGCACTGACATCAAATTTATGCAAACTTATGGAACGGATGGTTATGAACAGGTTGATATATGAGATTGAAAGTAGAAATATTATGTCAGAATATCAAAGTGGTTTTAGAAAGGGGCAAAATACAATGGATTCAATCTTGAGTTTGGAAACTGAAATTAGAAAAGCTCAAATTAAAAAAGAAAGTTTGGTGGGAGTCTTTTTTGATGTAGAAAAGGCTTATGATATGTTGTGGAAAGAAGGGTTGTTAATGAAACTGGAAAGGTTGGGAATTGAGGGAAGAATGTATAACTGGATTTCGAGTTTCTTCTTTGGAAGAACAATTCAAGTAAGAGTGGGGTCAGAATATTGTAGGATTTTACAAATTGAGAATGGAACTCCCCAGGAAAGTGTGAGCAGTTCTATTCTTTTTAATTTAATGATTAATGACATTTTTCATAAAATTGATAATGGAATAGGAAGGTCATTGTATGCGGACGATGGAGCTTTATGGAAAAGGGGGCGTAATATTACATTTGTAGAAAATAAAATACAAATTGCAGTGAATGAGGTGGAGAAATGGGCAGATAGTTGGGGGTTTTAGGTTCTCGGTCGCAAAAACACAAGTAATATGTTTTTCAAATAAAAAGAAAAATCCTATTTTGAATATCAAAATGTACGGTCAACTGCTGGAACAAGTGGAAGTAGTGAGATATTTAGGTATGTGGATGGATTATAAATTACATTTTGGAGTCCATATTCAAAAATTAATAGAAAAATGCAAAAAAGGAATAAATGTGTTACGGTGCTTGTCAGGAGCAGATTGGGGAGCAAGCTGTCAGTCTCTGAAAAGAATTTATTATGCAGTGATTAGGTCAAACATAGATTATGGTAGTATAGTTTATAGTTCTGCGAATAAAACCTTACTTAAAAAGATAGAGGTAATACAAAATCAGGCTTTACGTATTTGTTGTGGAGCATTTAGATCATCTCCAGTAGTATCAATACTAGTTGAATTGGGAGAATTGCCACTTGAACAACGTAGGATTAAATTAAGAATGAGATACTGGGCTAGTGTAAAAGGACATGAAGAAAATCATCCAGTCAGATTACTTCTGAAAGATTGTTGGGAATATGAATATAAAGAAATAAAAAGCTTTGGATGGGTAGTAAAGAAAGAGGCGAGCAGCTTGAGATTGAAAGATTATGTAATAGCCCCAACTGTTCCTATACCGGCAATTCCCCCTTGGATGTTTCCTACACCACTGATCGATTTACAAATACAAAAAATAATGAATAAACGGGGAAAAAATACATCAACTGATATAATAGTACAACAATATTTAAATAAAGAATATTATTCAGTTCTACAGGTATATACAGATGGGTCAAAGGAGCCAGAGTCTGGAAAAACAGCAGCAGCAGTATACATTCCGACATTTAAGATAAAAATTGCAAAAAGAATATCTAATCATGTATCAGTATTTACTACTGAGGTTTTAGCTATCATATTAGCATTACAGTGGATCGAAGAAGTTCAACCACTAAGAACTGTAATATGTACATATTCAATGGCTACTCTGAATAGCCTAATAAGTGCTAAATCTGAAACTAGGCAAGATTTAATATTTGAAGTATTACAATGTCTATTTAGAACAAGGCAGTTAGGAATATTGGTATACTTCCTCTGGGTGCCAGCACATGTGGGTGTAGATGGAAATGAGGAAGCGGACAAGCTGGCAAAGAAAGCATTAAATCATCAGCAAATAGAAATGAATGTATTTTTAAGTAAATCAGAAATTAAGAGATTGATAACAATTGAAATTAGAAAGAAATGGCAAACGATATGGAATAATGAGTCTAAAGGAAGACATTTATATCAGATTCAGAAATTTATTGTAAAGGAGAGGAAAAGATATGGAAATAGGAAAAAAGATATAATTATTTCAAGGCTAAGAATAGGTCACACTGCATTAAATTACAGTCTTTAAAATTGGGAAACATGAAACAGGAAATTGTGACAAATGCGGAGATCCAGAAACTGTGCAGCATATTATTTTTGAGTGTGCTGCATATGTAAGGGAGAGAATGAAGCTAATACAAGAGTTGAGAAGGATAGGAATTGATGGTAATTCAATAAAAGTGTTGTTAGGAAATGAGACAAGACAGACAAGAGTCAATGAAATATTATTCAAATACCTAAAAGATACAGGAACAATGAATAGGATTTAGTTGTAGAATTTAGTTTTTTTTTAAATTATTATTATTATAATAATAATAATTATTATTATTATTATTATTTGCTGATTTCCCTCATTGATTAATTTTGTAGTCTTCCAAAATTGTGCACTCCACACTCCAGATCAGTAGGTGGCGGAAATGCACCTTTTACGTTGGCCTGCCAATCCGCCATAAAACAACAACAGAAGAAGAAGAAGGAGGGCGTCAGTTCTTTCTCGCTTCCAGTGTGAACCTTTCGCCTACGCCACAGAAACCTCAAGCCTGGAACCCTAGGGCAACTGTATGTTCCCTGATCGTCTGCCAGTGCAAGACCTCCTCCTAGAGCTCACCTGCCTGTCCACCCTCCCAAGCCATCTGCACAAGAGAGCATCTCTGGATTTGCACCCGGACCCAGGACATCACCCCTCCTGGTTCTTGGCAAGCCTCCGACTCAGTGAGTTTAGTGACCTCCACATTCTCAGCAGCCACAGGCTGTTTCTCACAGTTATCCATCACCTCTCCAAGCAGACCAGAAGACTGTGAAACCGGACGCCACCAACACCTGAGACCCTGCACTTTAAACAATAAACCAGATCAATAAACCAGATTCAACTGAACTGTTTTGTCTCCGTGGTTGCCCTGATTCTGAGTCGTTCTTTTCTATCATGACAGAAAGAACTGACCAGTCTGACTCGGGGCGCAACTGCGGAGCGCAGTTTCCCATCAGGGGTTATTGCTAGGACAGCATGAGGCTCTATTACAAACCATGAGCCAACAGCAGACGCAGCTTGTTCAAGCCGTGAGCTCACTAACTAATGAGATTCAGGACCTAAGAGGACAGTTAAGCAGGAATCAGCCTACCTCTTCTTCTCCCCTGTCCAACCTCCCGCTGATATCGCGCAGGCTCCGATCCCTGGTGTCGGGGTGTCCGCTCCTACTCCAGAACCCTTCTTTGGTGAGCTGAATAAATCCAGGGGTTTCTTATTGCAGTGCTCCTTAGTTTTCTGTCGCTCCCCTCAGTCCTTTCCAGATGACGCTGGAAAGATTTCTTATATTGTCGGTCTCCTCAGAGATAGAGCCCTGAGTTGGGCGGAGTCATTTATCGACGAAACAAGTATTCTCAGTCTTAGTTATGCCGACTTCCTAGCACAGTTTAAAAGAACTTTCTCCTCCTCGTTAAGCGAGGAGGAAGCAGCTAAGAGACTGTGGTCCCTGAAACAGGGAGGTCGCTCGGTAGCTGACTTCGCGGTCGAGTTCCGAACCCTGGCTACTCAGGCAGGTTGGGACACCCTGGCTCTTAAAGCGGCATTCCTTAACGGACTCACCGAAAAATTAAAAGATGAACTAGCCACTCGAGACAAACCCCGAGACCTAGAGGAGCTTATCGCTCTAGCTATTCGGGTGGATGACCGGCTCCGTGAAAGAGCCCGTGAGAGACGGGGACAGGACCCTCCTCCGGCGCGACGCCTCACCCCTCCCGCCTTAGTCACGTCTCCCAGTTTCCGTCCAGCCCTCTCAGAGAGCCAACCATTGGAAGAACCCATGCAACTAGGTAGAGGTCACCTATCCCCAGAAGAGAGAGATAGGCGTATGAGGGCTAAACAGTGTCTCTACTGTGGCGCCTCCGGGCATTTTGGTTTGGACTGCCCCGTTCGCCCAAAAGATCCGGCCCGCCAGTAGTCCAGGGGATACTGGCGGGCGCATGTTCGGAGACCCCCGCTCTCCGATTATTTTTACAATCCGTTATCTGTCTTCAAGACTCCCAACATCCGGTCTCAGCTCTTATTGATTCAGGCTCTGAGCAAAGCCTTATTGATCCAGTCTTGGTTAATAGACTCCGCATACCTGTTCGTTTGTTACCATCCCCAGTCTCAGTTGTTGCTTTGGATGGCAGCCCCCTAGCCACCATTACCCATCAGACACTTCCACTTAAATTTATTTCTTCCGGTAATCATCATGAGAACCTTTCCTTTTTTGTTTTTCCCACTAAACACTCTCCTGTTGTTTTGGGTTACTCATGGCTGGCGGCCCACAACCCTCACATTAATTGGAGGGAGTCACGAATAGAAACATGGAGCTCCAGTTGTCTGGCGTTGTGTCTCCAGTCAGCCCTTGCCCGTTCTTCGATTGGTCCTGCCTCCCATGAGGTTCCTTCTGATCTGCCCTTAGTTCCACCCGAGTATCTTCATCTCCGACGTGTTTTTAGCAAGGATTTAGCTCTAAGCCTTCCACCTCATCGTCCCTATGACTGTTCCATAGATCTCCTTCCAGGGGCCCCCCTGCCGTCAGCCCGTCTTTATAAACTGTCTCAGTCGGAACAGGGAGCCATGGAGAAATATATAGCTGAGTCATTGAAAGCGGGCATTATTCGCCCATCGTCCTCTCCTGTTGGGGCAGGTTTTTTCTTTGTTCAAAAAAAGGATAAAACACTTCATCCTTGCATAGATTACAGAGGCCTTAATCAGATAACCATTAAAAACAAATACTCTTTACCCCTTCTGGCTTCAGCCTTTGAAACTGTACACGGAGCCACCATCTTCACCAAGTTGGACCTCCGCAACGCTTACCATTTGGTCAGTATAAGGGAGGGAGATGAATGGAAAACGGCTTTCAAGACACCGATCGGCCACTTCGAGTACCTGGTCATGCCATTCGGTTTAACAAACGCCCCAGCCGTCTTCCAAGCCCTCATAAACGATGTACTCAGAGACTTCATTAATCAGTTTGTGTTTGTTTATTTAGACAACATCCTCATTTTCTCCAAAGACCCCAAACAACATCAGCAGCAAGTACGCCAGGTCCTCCAGCGGCTCCTAGAGAACCGTTTATTTGTTAAGGCAGAGAAATGTGAGTTCCATCGTGAGTCCATAAGTTTCCTTGGCTTCATCTTTGAGGGTGGACAGGTGAAGACCGATCCAGCCAAAGTCAAGGCTGTGGAGGACTGGTCCACACCCAAGACCCGAAGAGACCTCCAACGTTTCCTTGGTTTCGGCAATTTTTACAGAGTGTTTATCAAGGACTTTAGTGTCATTGCCTCACCCCTTTCGGCCCTCACTTCCACCAAGACAACCTTCGCTTGGACCCCTGCAGCCGATCAGGCTTTTCATTTCCTCAAGGAGAGGTTCACACAAGCCCCCATCCTGACATACCCAGATCCGTCGGCCCAGTTCACTATGGAGGTTGATGCTTCTGATACAGGAGTTGGGGCCATCCTCTCCCAGATGTCTGCCTCTGATGGCAAACTCCATCCCTGCGCTTTCTTTTCTAGGCGTTTCTCTCCAGCCGAGAGAAACTACGACGTGGGAGATTGTGAGCTGCTGGCCATAAAACTGGCTCTAGAGGAGTGGCGCCACTGGCTGGAGGGGACAAAGTTGCCAATTATTATCTGGACAGATCATAAAAACCTTTCCTACAGTTCCGACAGTTCCCGGCCACTCCTGACTCCACTGACCCAGAGACGATCATTCCCAAACCCTGCATCATTGGGGCTGTCACCTGGGAATTGGAGAGGCAGATTCAATGGGCGCTGGAGAACGAACCTGACCCTGGAGGCGGTCCTCCCCATCGACTCTATGTTCCATCAGCTGTCCGTTCCCAGGTAATCCGCTGGGGGCCTTCCTCCAGGTTCTCTGGTCACCCTGGCTCCTCTCGCACAATCGCCCTCATTAGACGATATTTTTGGTGGACGTCCCTAAACAAGGACGTTTTAGAGTTTGTTTCTGCCTGTCCTGTTTGTGCCCGCAACAAATGTTCCAGCAGACCGCCTACGGGCCTTCTGCAGCCTCTACCCACACCTAGCCGTCCCTGGTCACACATAGCCTTGGATTTTGTCACCGGTCTACCTCCATCCAATCACATGACAGTCATCTTCACTATCATTGATAGGTTCTCTAAGGCATGCCATCTGATACCTCTGACCAAACTTCCATCTGCTCACCAGACCGCCAGACTGTTGTTCAACCATGTGTTCAGAATCCATGGCCTGCCAGTAGAAATTGTCTCCGACCGCGGCCCGCAATTTACTTCCCAAGTCTGCCGTAACTTCTGTCAATGCTTGGGGGCTAAGGTTTCTCTTACGTTCGGATTCCATCCCCAGTCTAATGGCCAGTGCGGAAGGCTTAATCAGGAGTTGGAGAACACCCTCCGCTGTGTCTGCTCCCACAGCCCCACCTCCTGGAGCCAGCTCCTTGCATGGGTGGAGTATGCACATAATTTGCACATTTCTGCAGCTACTGGTTTGTCCCCTTTTGAGGCATCCCTGGGCTATCAGCCCTCACTCCTTCCCTCCTCCTTCACCGACTCTACCCTTCCATCTGTCAAGTCATACCTTCAGCAGTGCCGCAAAGTCTGGGATCGGACCAAGGCCGCCCTTGAACGCACCTCCGTTCGCAATAAGAGGTTTGCGGACCGCAAACGACTCCCGGCACCCACCTACTCCCCTGGACAAGAAGTGTGGTTGTCTTCTAAAGACTTTCCGCTAAAAGCAGTGTCCAAGAAACTGCGCCCTAGGTTTCTTGGTCCCTTTAAGATCCTCCGCATCGTCAGTCCTACAGCTGTTCGGCTCAAACTTCCTCCTCACCTTCGTGTACACCCCACATTTCATGTGTCTCAAATTAAACCCGTCACCTCAAGCCCATTGTGCCCGTCTTCCAGATCCCCTCCACCCACCCGGATTGTGGATTGTCACCCCGCCTTCACAGTTCGACGGATAGTGGCTTCCAGATGTCGTGGTCGTGGCTTCCAGTATCTGGTGGATTGGGCAGGGTACGGCCCTGAGGAACGATCCTGGGTGCCTCGTTCATTAATTTTAGATCCAGACCTCATCTCAGCCTTCAAGGCCTCCTCCACTGGACGGCCGCCAGGGGGCGTCCGTTAAAGGGGGGGTGCTGTCACACTCCAGGCCTGGGTGCAGGGCCGGGTTTTCTCTCTCTCTCTTCTCTGCAGGGTGTGACGGCAGGTGCTCCTCATCACAGCTAATTAGAGCCCTTCTTAAGGACCAGAGGCCAGGAGGAGGGCGTCAGTTCTTTCTCGCTTCCAGCGTGAACCTTTCGGCTACGCCACAGAAACCTCAAGCCTGGAACCCTAGGGCAACTGTATGTTCCCTGATCGTCTGCCAGTGCAAGTCCTCCTCCTAGAGCTCACCTGCCTGTCCACCCTCCCAAGCCATCTGCACAAGAGAGCATCTCTGGATTTGCACCCGGACCCAGGGCATCACCCCTCCTGGTTCTTGGCAAGCCTCCGACTCAGTGAGTTTAGTGACCTCCACATTCTCAGCAGCCACAGGCTGTTTCTCACAGTTATCCATCACCTCTCCAAGCAGACCAGAAGACTGTGAAACCGGACGCCACCAACACCTGAGACCCTGCACTTTAAACAATAAACCAGATCAATAAACCAGATTCAACTGAACTGTTTTGTCTCCGTGGTTGCCCTGATTCTGAGTCATTCTTTTCTATCATGACAATAATAATCTGCATGTTAGCCACATATAGTTTTATGGTGTGAAAAGGTGAGAATTGAAAAAACAATTATGGTAACATTTGGCATTTTTTATTTACAGGAAGAAACAGAAACCAAATATGTGAGGATAAACACTTCTGTGCCAATCCTCCAAATATGTTTTAATGAAGGGGACCTGAAACCAGCCGCCAGGCTAAAAAGGGCCACCATCGTCCTCTGCCTTCAGCTGCTGCCCATCCAGAAGGTCCATGGATGGCCACTGGCTGGCCTGCGGTGCATCCTATAGGGAAACAGCTTGCCAGTAAGATCTCTTACCTTCTTGTCCTTAAATAGAGCCAACAGTGACACACAATTGATACATATATTATATTAATTGGATAGAAGATTAAGACATATCAGCATATTACCTAAATTACAAGTTAATTTCATATTTGGTACAGTTCAGGTGGAGGCACGCTACAACTGGCACCACGCTAAGGCGAGAAACATTATTGTGCGTGTCTTTGGTGATCTGAAGACACGGTGGCGTTCCATCTTCTTAAGGGTGCTCGAGGTCTGCCCGACGTTTTCCCCAAAAGTAATCACCGCCTGCTGCATCCTCCACAATATTTGTATAGAGGCAGGGGACCAGCTAGACGTTGAGGACGAGGAGGTGGACCCAGAGGAGGATGGCCATCCGGCGGCTGAAGACAGGGAGCGGCTCCAGCTGGCTGCATGTTTAAGTGAACATGACTACACCTGACCTAACGTAGATCACTTCTAGTAGTCATGTACACATGCTGCTTCATTTCATTTTTTTCACTACCTGTAAAAATACATAAAATAATCAGTAAATTAATTTCCATTCCAACTATTTTTAATTGTATGTTTGTAGGTGTTGTCTATTTGTATAAGATGTTAATAGAAGTTATTTCTTTGTTTTAAGCCATGTTAGTAACTGTTAATTTGTTGAATATGTTACACCTTTATTTTGTTCCAAAGTTAAAACATTTGTCTAAAATAAATATCTGTTTTTTTTCATATATTGTTACTATTGTTTTCTTTCCCTCTTTCTCCTCTCAATTCTTCGTGTCCTCACTCAGAGGAAACTCACTTTTAACCATAACTGATTTTTTTTATGAAAAATGACTCAAGAGACCTGGGTGATGTTATTAAATACTGACAAAGAATAAACTAAAGTGACCAGCGCTGTTAGAGAAAAACTTGCAGCCCGGAACTTTATTTCGCGGATCAAGAGTGGCGAGTAGTTGTTTGAAGCCAGGTTTTTCAGCTGCAGACAACAGCAACATATCCATCACTATAATATGGGGTTCCATTTGTGCCAGAAATATGTCCCATAATATGGGGTTCCATTTGTGCCAGAAATATGTTTATGCATCTTCTGACGTGTTCATGTGTCTATGTAAGGTGTGTATGTATCGTGCTTATGTAATGGAAGCTGCCTATGTCGTGTCCATATGCTGTGAGCATATGTATTGTGTCTACATGAGGGATCAAGTGCATGGCATTTCTTCTTCACTTTGTTGTTTTACCTTGTTGTTGAACCTGTAATCACGTGATCTCGGTTTGCTGTCGTTTCCTCTGCCATTATACCTGTCGTCTTCACTGTCATCTCCTCAGCT
Source organism: Fundulus heteroclitus (assembly GCF_011125445.2). Lineage (NCBI taxonomy): Eukaryota > Metazoa > Chordata > Actinopteri > Cyprinodontiformes > Fundulidae > Fundulus > Fundulus heteroclitus. The sequence continues at coordinate 177,347 of NW_023396684.1, read as the reverse complement.
GTTACAACCTGTCGTCTTCACCGTCATCTCCCTGTGCTATTATACCTGTTGTCTTCCCTGTTGTTACAACCTGTCATTGTCCCCTGTCGTTACAACCTGTCGTCTCCACTGCTGTTACAACCTGTCGTCTCCTCTGTCATTACAACCTGTCCTCTCCGTTATCGGGCCGTGTTGTCACCTGACGTCGTCATGCACTGCTTTTACAGTTGGATGGGTTCCTGCTGCCGTCAACCTGTGCGGTTACATTTATTTTATTCACATTTACTTTATTAATCTTTAATGTCACAACAGTAATAACTCCCTCATTGTTCCCAATTAGCTCTGACAAACACCTTGGTTCGTCACTTTCTGATCGATGCGCTCATGATAAAACCACTATAAGAGTCCTGGACACCAACGCCTTCTTTTGCTGCAAAGTTGAGTTTTTTTTCCCCCCAGTGTCCTGTCTAGCAATGTGGCAATAGGAATTGATGTCTCAATGCCAGATAGAGCTCGACAGATTTTGCTTTTACAAGTGGAGCGAACAGCTTTCGCCATAGTGCTCCACTTGATTTATACTTGTAAATAGCTTTATTGTGATTCCTGCAGGGAGACATTCAAATTATATGGACATTACAATGGGAGAGTAAAGGAAGAACAAGAAGTGAGAGAAAAAAAAAGAGTAGAGGTGAAAGAAAGAAGAGATAAAAGTGAGAGAATGATAAAACCTTCTCCGTCTGCTCCATCACCTGGAAAGAGAGATGCAAAAAGAACAGCACATCCAACAGACATAAAGCAACAGATACAATCGAATAACACCTAGATGCCATTGCTAAATCATATATATTATTATGTAAGCTGACATGTGTAATGTGATACCTGAAAAAAGAAAGTGAAAGAACATAAATAAATAAATAAATTATAAGCTTACTGTATATAAGTGAACATTTAATACCTGGGACCCAGCACCTGTGGGAGTTTGTGAGAGTGCCCTAGTTTAGTTGAAAGTTATCCAGAAGGAAATAGCTTGATAGTGGTTGTGGAGAACCAAAGGCCCGCCTTCCCCGAGCACAGAGGCAGGAGTCAGGGGACCCATAATCCCGGACTCCCAAAGGGGTCCCTAAAGCAGGGCGCCCAGGAGGGGCCGACACAGGATATCTGCAACCCCCCCCCCCCCCCAAGGAAAGAGCAGAGACGACCCCGAGGAAATCCCCCAGCCACCGCAATGCCGACGCCTCCAAGAGCCACGGGGACGAGCCCATGGGCTCCGCCGGCAGCTAGCCCCGCTGAAGTGTTCCCGGCCATGGGCTCTGGGGGCCAGAGGCCCCAGGGGCGCCCCGCCCCCGCGACGGGGGCCCCGGCCGCCCCCCGGGGGGCCAGGCCCCGCGAAGAAGCCGCCGGGAGTAGGCCGGCGCATGCCCGGGAACCCGCCCCAAACCCGAAGCCCACCAATGCGCCAGAGGGCCAAGGCGCCTGCCAGCGCAGCGGAGGAGGGCAGGACGTGGGGGGATGGGCTCCGCACCTAGCGGAGACTTGAGATGTTCTTGGGAGAGGGAGCGGACCACACCCATACATGGGGGAAAAAAAAGGAAAACTCATTCACACCATCCCTCCCTTGTGCCCCACTTGCCACACTCAGATTTAAAAAAAAAAGACGCTGTACACACATTCCCACATAACACTCACATCCAACACTGACCAGAGGGGGGGGGGGGGGGTCACCCCAAATCAACTATACGTCTGCTTGTGCCCGACCCCCGGCCCTGCCCCCGGACCAGACGCCCCCCGGACCAGGCCCCCCAAAGAGGGTGGACCCGTACGAGCCACCCAGCCAGAGCCCCCCTCACCCCCTGAATACCTAATAAACCCCTTACCTCCCCCACCTTACCCTAGCCACCCCTGCCCCCCGCCCCTCCTGGGGGGAGCGGAGGCGTCAGCCCCAGACCTGGCAAGCCGCTGACTACCTATTGCAGCCCCCGCCAAGACCCCGGACACAGTGGCGCGCACCTCCTCCAGGCCCCAGACTCCTTGCCGCCATCGGAGAACAGGGGTGTGCAGAAGACCCCGATCCTCCCTACGCCCGCTCAGATGTTGTGTTGTTGCATGTTGTTCTCAAGTGCGTTTAAAAACTAGGAGCGCCGAAGAGGGTGTGCGGCACAGTCCACCCCCCCTCCGGAAGGAAGCTGGTGCCAGCGCACCCCCTCCGGGCAACTGCCCAGAACCCTCAATGTCTAAGTGCGAGAGGAGGTGAAGGGAGCCGTCCGAGGAGAGGCTCACACAACATAAGACCCCCCCCCCAGACGTCTTCCCCCCAGACGTCTTCCCCCCACCCCCCATACCATGGCCTACATGAGTGTGCGTTGTGAAAATGTTTGGAGTGAAAGTGTCTACGATGCATGATAAAATTGGGGAGAGGGGCGTCACCAGATAGTGGCAACCTCCAGTAACGCCCTCACCCCCAGGACCTACATGTGTGGCGGCGTGATGGAGCAGGCAGAGGGAGGAGTCCGGGGATGGGGAGCAAAGGACTGGGAAGCCATCCCAGGGAGCCAGCTCCCCTACTGACTCCAATAGGCACCCCCGCTCCCTGAAAGCCCCACCCAGAGAAGGGGGCCTTGCCAGCGGCACCACCGTAGCCCGGGGGCCAGGGAGAGGCCGCAGGGCCCACCAGCCAACCATCCACTAGGACCAACACCTCAACCCCCCCCCCCAGCCCACCCACCAAGCCTACTGGCTTTACCCCCCCCCAAAAAAAAAAAAAAATAAATAAATAAATAAGAGGGGGGGGACCCTGGCCAGCCAGCCCTCACGAGCCATCCCAAACCCCACCCCCCAAGCGAAACCCGCACCGGGAGACGACACAGACCAAGACCGGGACAGGGGGCTGGACACAAGCCCACCAGAACGTCCAACCATCCCCCCCCCCACCCGTAGATTTAATGCCTCCCCAACACTAACGTTCAAACAACTCCCCATACATTCGACAGTAGACATTCAGGCTGGGTAAGTCCCCCTCCCCCCACTAGCAGAGCGCCTATCCAATGAAGGAGAAGAGCATCTGCCCTGAGATGTTAATGACCATGCCCCCCTACCAGCTCAACAGGCCCCAAGGCCCCCCAGCGCACCAGAGGCCCCGTGCAGGGCCAGACACCCGGGTGCATGCCGGCCCAGACCCCAAGCGGCACACCCCCCGGAACCGAAACCCCCGGGGACCCGCCGGGGCCCCCGCCCGAGGGCGGCGCGCCCCAGGGACCCGACACCCCTAGACCGACCCCGGCCCCACCCAGCGGCAGCACAGCTACCAGGTCAGTAACCCACGTCCGTCACCACGCAGCTCCCCAAGAGCGCCGCAAGCGGTTGCTGTAGGCCGCCCGTAGGCCTCCCAAGCCCCTCCCAGATGGGGGCAACAGACTCTGGAGTCAGATCCACCAGGCGCCCTACTCCAAGTGCCCCCAGAGCCCCAGGAACCCCTCCATCCAGCCACTGCGCCCTGCAGGAAGCAACCCACCGCCCCCTATTCCACTAAGTGATGGTGTTGATCAGAGGAGCCCAAAGAGACCAATCAGATGTGGAAGCAGATGCTGTCTCTAGATTAATATGATCCAACAAAAGATCTTTATACTGATTGATACTGAGATTTTCTTTACTTTTCCAATTCATGAGGATAGTTTTTTTTGCGATACATAATGCAGTGAAAACCATGTAAACTATTTCTTTTTTCAGAGGACTTTCCTAAAAATTACAGAGCAAGCAAACTGATGGGGAAGGTGTAATTTTACAGCTCAAGCACTTTGATAAGTCCTTACATATCTGTGTCCAGAACCTCTGGAGTGGTGTGCATAACCATAACGCATGAAAATAATTATCAGGATGATTGCCTATGCAGTGTGGACAGATATTAGATTGTGCCAAACCCATCTTGAATAATCTTTGTCCTGTGTAGTGTACTCTGTGAAGGATTTTGTATTGTATTAGTTGTAAGTTGGTGTTTCTAGTCAATTTGAAAGTTCTTAGACATATCTGAGCCCAGACATTTTGTTCAAAGGTGCCTGATAAATCCTTTTCCCATTTCATAATAGGAAGAGATATCGAATCATCTATTTTAGTCAGTGTCCTGTATGATTTAGACAGTAGTTTGGGGGGGGGGGTAAATCTAGGAACTGTAATATATTAGTTGGGATTTGTAAACCACCATTAATATGCTTATATTTATTTCTAATTATAGATTTAAGTTGTTCATATTCCAAGAATTTATTTTTACTAATGCCATATTGCATATTTAGTTTAGCAAAATTGATGAACTCGGTTCCGTCAAGTAGATGTTCCAGATATTTAATACCTTTATTCTTCCAGTATGTAAAATTTATCATTTTATTATTTTGTAGAATATCAGGGTTATTCCAGATAGGTGTACGACTGCATGGGATAAGGGATGACTTTGTAATTTTAAGGAACTCCCACCATGCTGTCAGAGTAAAGCTAATGTTGATATTTTTGAAGCATGTATGCCGTTTTATATTTAAGCTAATAAACGGCAAATCTGAAATCATGATATTATTGCACATTTCCTGTTCTATATCCAACCAAGGCTCATCTAGAAGACTATTTTTTATTAATTTAGAGATGTATTGTAGCCTATTTGCTAAGTAATAGTTATGGAAGTTAGGCAAATCTAATCCTCCCCTGTCTTTAGTCTTCTGTATTGTCTTTAAGCTAATACGTCGGGGTTTATCTTTCCAAAGAAATTTAGAAATGGCAGAGTCTAGAGATTTAAACCAGTCAGATAATGGTTTATTGGGGATCATTGAAAATAAATAATTAATTCTAGGTAGGACCATCATTTTTATTGAAGCTACCCTACCCATAAGTGAGATTGGAAGCCATTTCCATCTATCCAGGTCATCTTCTATCCTGTTTAAAAGTGGGGCGTGGTTAAGTTTAAGTAAATCCGTTAATTTAGACGACACAGTAATACCTAAATATTTAATATTTCCTGATTGCATTTGTAAATCTAGGGAGTTTTCGAGGGAGCAATTAATTGACAGTACCGTAGATTTAGACCAGTTTAAAGAGTAATCTGATACTTTAGAGAAAGATTCTAGTATTCTAATTACTTGTGAAAGAGAATTATTTGAATGCTGGAGATAAAGTAATACATCATCCGCGTACAGACTAATCTTATGCTCTATTTTCATGCATTTTATACCTTTTACAGCTTTTGTTTGTCTGATTGTTGCTGCTAGAGGTTCTATAAAGATGGCAAAAAGTGATGGAGAAAGAGGGCATCCTTGCCTGGTGCCCCTCTGTAGACAAAAACTGGAAGATATGTGATTATTTGTACTGACACAGGCTGTTGGAGAATTGTATAAAATTTTTAACCAATTTATGAATAATTCGCCAAAACCGAATTTATGAAGAGTAGCGAATAAAAATTTCCAGTTTACTCTATCAAATGCTTTTTCTGCGTCTAAAGACAATATATTGGTTTTAATGTTTTTACTGTGGGAATAATCAATTAAATTAAGTAATCTGCGTGTATTTGTGGATAACTGCCTTCCTCTGATGAAACCAGTTTGATCTGGATGTACACTCCTGATCAAAATCTTAAGACCAGTCAAAAAATTGCAAGAATTTGCATTTTGCACTATTGGATCTTAAGAAGGTTCTAAGTAGAGCTTCACAATGTTAAAAGGACAAATCAGTGCAAGAGACAAGAGCATTTGAGCAGGGAATTGTCTGAAAACTGCATTTACACTCAAACATGATTTTTTCAGCTGATCAAAAGTTTAAGACCATAGTCTTTAAAAGCCAAAAGCTTAGCAAACATCTGGATTCCATGTCATTTTCTGTGAAGTCTTTACACTGTCAAGACCTCCTGATGGCAAAAGCAAAAAAGCTCACTGACTTTGAACGTGGTAGGATTGTTGAGCTGCATAAGCAAGGCCTCTCACAACGTGCCATCGCTGCTGAGGTTGGACGCAGTAAGACAGTCATTTTGCATTTTTTAAATGATCCTGAGGGTTATGGAACAAAAAAGTCAAGTGGTAGACCCCAAAAAATTTCACCAGCTCTGAGCCGCAGGATCCGATTGGCTGTCCGTCAAGACACGGGACGATCCTCTACCCAAATTAAGGCCATTACTGGTGCTGACTGCAGCCCAATAACCATCAGACGGCATCTGCGAGAGAAGGGCTTCAGAAACAAAAAACGTCTTCAAAGGCCACGTCCTCTTCAACGCCACAGAATTGCCCGTTTGGACTTTGCAAGGATGCACCAAACATGGGACATTGAAAGGTGGAAGAAAGTTGTCTTCTCTGATGAGAAAAAATTTAACCTTGATGGTCCTGATGGCTTCCAACGCACAGTGGTGGGGGCGCCATCATGATTTGGGGTGCGTTTTCCTTCAATGGAACAATGGAGCTTCAGGTTGTGCAGGGGCGTCAAACAGCAGCTGGCTATGTGGAGATGTTGCAGCGGGCATCCCTCATGACTGAGGGCCCTCGTCTGTGTGGTAATGATTGGGTTTTTCAACAGGACAATGCTGCAGTTCACAATGCCCGCCTGACAAAGGAGTTCTTCCAAGAGAATAACATCACTCTTTTGGACCATCCTGCATGTTCCCCTGATCTAAACCCAATTGAGAACATTTGGGGATGGATGGCAAGGGAAGTTTACAAAAATGGACATCAGTTCCAGACAATGGATGCCCTTCGTGAAGCCATCTTCAACACTTGGAGCAACGTTCCCACTAGCCTCCTGGAAACACTGGCATCGAGCATGCCTAAACGATTGTTTGAAGTCATCAACAAGAATGGTGGAGCTACTCATTACTGAGTCCTTTTTTTTTGACATTTTGATTTCTGTTTTGGGGAGTTTTCGGGTTTTTTTGAGCTATGGTCTTAAACTTTTGATCAGCTGAAAAAAATCATGTTTGAGTGTAAATGCAGTTTTCAGACAATTCCCTGCTCAAATGTTCTTGTCTCTTGCACTGATTTGTCCTTTTAACATTGTGAAGCTCTACTTAGAACCTTCTTAAGATCCAATAGTGCAAAATGCAAATTCTTGCAATTTTTTGACTGGTCTTAAGATTTTGATCAGGAGTGTATTATGAGAGGAGTTACTTTGTCTAATCTTTTTGCAAAAGCTTTACAGATTATCTTAATATCCACATTAATTAAGGATATGGGACAATAACTGGTGGGCAACACAGGATCTTTGTCTGGCTTGAGCAGAAGGCTGATGGTGGCAGAATTGATATTAGCTGGAAATCTGCCTTTTTACTGTATTTCCTGCAACATTCTGTGGAACGTTGGGGCTAGAATATTCCAGAACTCTTTGTAAAACTCAGTAGGGAATCCATCTGGACCAGGAGCCTTTTTATTAGGCATGCTTTTAAGAGCTTCCTGGGTTTCAGCTGTGGTCAGTGGGGAATCCAGTGTCATTCTTTGGTTATCTGATAATTTAGGAAGTGTAATTTTATCCAGAAATTGCTTAATATCCTTCTCTGATGGATTTATCTGTGGTGTGTATAAAGATTTGTAGAAATCGCGGAAGGTATTATTTATACACTCCGGTTCACTTACTGTATTACCAGTTGAATCTGTAACTGCAAATATAGTAGTTTTCTCCTTATTTATTTTAAGCTGATTAGCTAGGAAGCTTCCTGACTTATTGCCATGTTCAAAATTTTCTATTCGAAGTCTTTGTATTAGAAATCTATTTTGCTTTTCAATATAGTGGTTTAGTTCTAATTTTACTTCATGGATTTTGCCTAACTTTCCTTCTTCTTGAGAGGATTCTAGTAACTTAAGTTTTTCCTCTATTTGCTGAATCTTTTTGTTTTCTTTTTATGAGATGAGAAAGAAATTATTTTACCTCTCATCACTGCTTTTTCAGCTTCCCACAATATCGATGCCGATGTACCTGGTTGATCATTGTATTCCAAGTATGAAGCCCACTGTTCTTTGATGAATTTTATAAATTCTTCATCTTTAAGCAGTGATGTATTAAATCTCCAGCTTTTGTTTTGTGGGGTTATTTTTTTATTAATTAAGGTGAGAGTAACAGGAGCGTGATCACTGATAGCAATAGGATGAATTACCGTCTCTGAAACTTCCGACAGCAGTGAGCTGCTTATTAGAAAGTAGTCCAGACGAGAGTACGAATGGTGAACATTTGAGAAAAAAGTGTATTCTTTACTATTAGGATGAAGAGAACGCCATGCATCGCAAAGACCAAAATCACTCATGTATTGTTTGACTACACTTACTGACTGCCAACTACGCTGAGACCCTGTTGTATTCAACCTGTCTATATTGTTATTTAAACCAAAGTTGAAGTCACCTCCTATAATTAGTGAACAATCCCCGTGTTTTGAAAGTGCAAGGAAGAATTGGTGGGAAAAAGAGGGGTCATCAACATTTGGACCATATATACTGACAATACATAGCTGCTGGTTATGGATAGCTGTTTTAATTATTATGTATCTACCTTCAGGATCTATAGTTTTATCTAATATTTTAAAACTAACATTTTTGTGGATTAAGATTGCTACACCTCTCTGTCTAGAGTTATAGCCGGCCGCAAACACATCAGGGAACTCAGGTGAATTAAGATCACTTGCATTTGTAGCTGATTTATGGGTCTCTTGCAATAAGACAACATCTGCCTTTAATCTAGTAAGCTCGTTAATGATCTTCATTTTTTTTCTCTCTGGTGCCAGCCCCATGCACATTCCATGTCACAAACTTTACATTCGCCATAGATGTGAGTGAGAAGTTAGAAGGTGCATGCCCTTGAGAAAATAGTCATACATAGACCTAGGTAGCATCATATGATGTGCTTGTGATTGACTGATGATCAGGAAAGAAGCAGACAAATAAGATAGAAATACACAAAGAAATAAAAAAAGTGCAAAGAGTAAGAGAGTGTGAAAAAGGATAAACCATAGCCCGTGCCTTGTGTACCCAACCTTGAACAACAACCATACCAACGTGCTCTTGAGCTGTGCGTGTATTTCATTTATCACCGTGTACCGATCTGTGTGCCTTTTTTATTTATTTATTTTATTATTATTTTTAAGTCATTGAAACATGCTTTAAATCCACCTGTGATGTAACTAATAAAGCCAAGGGGTGATCTTCTGATACCTGAACAACTGTCCATTAATATAAAGTCTGTCAACCGATATGGTGGCTGTAACACCGTCCATTACATATTTTTTCCTGATTGGGAACAGTACTCGCCTGCGATCTAGGATTTCCTTAGGAAACGGATCATTAACACTAAAGTCTGTCCCTCTCAGTTCTCTGCCGCAACTTCTAACAAATTATTTTTCTTTGTAATGCTCAAACATAGCTAATATGATCGGGCGAGGACGGGTTTTGTCAGGTTTCTTACCTCCGAGCTGGTGGACTCGATGAAAAGTTTTGTTTTTTACCTGATCCGCCGGGATTTTTAGCCTCTGCTGGAGAAAGTTCCGGACCGTTTCTTCGGCTATCTCACCCTGCTGCTCCTGGATGCCTGCTAAAACGAGATTATCTCTCATACTTCGCGACTGTATGTCCAGAATGGATTCCTTCATTTTCTTATTTTCTCCGGAAAGCTGGATAATCCCTTCGGTCAACTCCGTAACCTTCCCCCTCAGCCCGTCATTCTCCGCGGCCATAGCTGTTAGCTGGGCTTGGCTAAACTCCACCGATTCTCTCAGGGACTGAAACTCCTTATGTAGAACTTCTACCAAGGCGAGACGTGCGTCAAGGCTGGTAAGCTTCTTGTCGATGGATTCCAAGATGTCACTGAAGTTCCTGTCGGGAGACAGAGTAGATGAAGATGACGCGCTGGTAGAATTAGAACGAGTGCGCTTAAGTGACGGTGTGTTAGCAGCCGTAGGCTTCTGGGCCTTCCCCATCACGATGCTATCAAAACACTCGTCCAGGTAGCACTCCAGGCTCGTCACAGTCTCTTCGTCCAGTTTGTTCCCTCGTAAAAAGTAAGACAATTGTAAATGTTTGGGCTTTTACTTTGTATTATTTTCAGTTATTGGTTCGTTCTTACCTTAGCGTGTTTGATTTGAATTACATGAACGCCTCCATTTTACTTACGTACAGCTCTCGCGAGATCTCAGCCGCTCATCTCCGGCAAAGTTGAGTTTTAAAGCTATTAAAATGAGCACCACCATGCGTCTTGTATTTAATTTTAGAACTCAGAGTTTTGCATTTAAAAAGGGATTTTCAACAATCCATACCAAGAACTCATCATACTTTGTAAAAATGTTTCACATTCATAGAAAATAAAAAGAAAAATTTTAAGACAACTTTCAAAAGTTTGCTATGGTTTGTTTACTTTGAAATTGACCAATATAACATTTCAAAGTGATATGAACACAGGAATGATGATACAGCATCTGGTAAGAAAAACACCAAAACTGTATAAATCCTAACTTTTACTGCTCAACTTGTCAATAGCTCAGATTAAACCAAATATAGGGGACTGCAAGATGCCACACTCCCATGTATCCGACAAAGAGGTGGTATGTAGGGTGAACAGGCAGCCGCAGGATCACCCGTCCTCGCTATGCAAGAATTAAATCATTGGAGAGGTAGAAAAGCCAAGCGGTGGGATGTTGTCCATGCAAGAAATTCAAATTTGTCCCAGTCTCACCGGCCGTGTTCCCTGTGGAAGACATTTGAGAGAAAACTGCACTTAAAAGTTGTAAAATTAGCAATTTAAATACTTTGTTTTTGGGCTGTGCAAAGGTTCATGTGTTGTAACTTGTATACAGTAAATTTAAATTCATTTGAACTTTGTCACGACAATAAAATAATTTGATCTTTGCTCGTTCAGCAATAAAACTGCAAAAAATAAAAATAAAATCAGTAGTAATAGCAAGTGAAAATGTAGTTAGAACAAAACTGCTAAAACACAACATGATTGATGGGTAAGGGCCCAAAGACATTGCCGTGCAAGAAAAAGGGAGCTATATTGAATTCAATTTAATTTATATAGCGCCAATTTATGAAACATGTCATCTCCAGGTAACCTGACCCTAGCCAGATTGATATCGCTCTGCCTAGCTTCACTCACATCCATCTGGGACATCTCCCATAGAGAGTGATTTCTCCAACCAATTTTATTGTCCAGCCAATCAGGACGCTGGGCTGGAGTTTCATAGATGTGACGTAGTGGAGAAGCGACCGTGACGTAAGACTGTTTTGATTCAGACAACAATGGCTGCTCGCATCGAGGAAGCAAGCGTTAACATTGATGCTGCTATTTCTTCCATGTTGTCCAATCTACCTAATATTGTTTCATTAAAAAAACATCAGAGAATGGCTCTGAAGGCTTTTGTTGGTGGAAACTACGTTTTCGCCCTTCTCCCGACCGGATTTGGCAAGTTTTGTTTTCCGGGGCGCGCCTGTGGCGGAGGCGCTCCCGTGGCCGACGCGGTTAGCGCAAACCATGTTAGGAGGCCTTTAGTCCTCGACGCGGAGGGCCCGGAATCGACTCCGACCCGCAGCGCTTTGCCGCCTGTCTTCCTCCCTCTTCCTGTCAGCTCACTGTCAATAAAACGCGTGCCACTAGAGCCGCAAACACATTAAAAAAAAAAAGTTTTGTTTTTTCCTGCGTCGCTCTCACAGCGTCACAGGTTAGCTTCGGTGTGAGTGGTTGAAATAGCACGTCGATAAAGATGACAGACAAGTGGCTTATCCAATCATATGCAAGGATTTTTGATAAGGCCCAGCCTTCAAAAAAGGCAATTCCTATGGAGAGGTCCCAGATGGATGTGAGTGGAGCTAGGCGGAGCGAAATCCATATGGCTAGGGTCAGGTTAATCTCCAGGCACTTCCCAAAGTCAAATTCAATCAGATTGGATCAGATTAAAAAGATTGCTGGGTTTTCTTAGAGAGGAAACTTTTTGACCAGATTGCATCAAGTCTTGACAAGCAGCATTCACTCCTCATGAAAGAGCGTAGAGCCACAGGGAGAGTCATCTGCATTATCCATGGCTTTGCAGCAATCCCTGATACTCAGCATGCATGAAGCGACAGTGGAAAGGAAAACTCTCCTTTAACAAGAAGGAAAACCTCCAGCAGAACCAGGCTCAGTGTGAATGCTCATCTGCCTCGACCCACTGGGGCTTAGAGAAGACAGAAGACAGAAAGCACAGAAGCACACATTGATTAAGGAATCTCTTCTACATTATATGGTAATAGCAGGTGATCTGTCTTCCCTGGATGGTGTCACAGCTAACAGAACGTCAGACCAGGTGTACCTACTATGAATAAAAAAAAAATTACAGAACAAAAAGGTAAAAGTTCAAATAACAACCAACAATGCAAATTGCAGATTAGTAGGAGAACTTCGAGTGAGAAAAATAGACCCTGATGTCCTCCGGTAGCCTAAGCCTATAGCAGCATAACTACAGAGATAGCTCAGGGTAACATGAGCCACTCTAACTATAAGCTTTGTCAAAAAGGAAAGTTTTAAGATTAGTCTTAAAAGTAGACAGGGTGTCTGCCTCACAGACCAAAACTGGGAGTTGGTTCCACAGGAGAGGAGCCTGATAGCTAAAGGATCTGCCTCCCATTCTACTTTTAGAGACTCTAGGAACCACCAGTAGATCTGCAGTCTGAGAGCAAAGTGCTCTGTTAGGAACATAGGGGGTAATCAGAGCTCTGATATATGATGGAGCTTGATTATTAAGGGCTTTATACGTTAGAAGAATAATTTTAAATTCTATTCTTGATTTAACAGGAAGCCAATGAAGGGAAGCTAAAATTGGACAAATATGATCCCTCTTGTTGATTTTCATCAGAACTCTTGCTGCAGCATTTTGAATCAGCTGAAGACTTTGAACTGTATTTTGTGGACTTCCTGATAGTAAAGAATTACAATAGTCCAGCCTTAAAATAACAAATGCATGGACTAGTTTTTCAGCATCACCCCTGGACAGAATGTTTCTAATTTTGGTAATATTCCTGAGGTGAAAAAAGGAAACTCTGGAAACCTGTTTAATATGGGATTTAAATGACAAGTCTTGGTCAAAAATAACACCAAGAATTTTTACTTTATTACCAGAGGCCAAGTTAATGCCATCCAGATTAAGTGATTGGTTAAGACGTTTATTTTTTGAGGACTCTGGCCCAAAGATTACAACTTCGGTCTTGTCAGAATTTAGATGTAGGAAATTTAAAGTCATCCAGCTTTTGATGTCATCAAGACATGACTGCAGTCGAAGTAATTGATTGGATTCATCAGGATTTATGGATAAATATAGCTGAGTGTCATCAGCATAACAGTGGAAATGAATCCCATGCTGTCTGATAATTTTGCCGATCGGAAGCATATATATAGTAAAGAGAATTGGTCCAAGGACTGAACCCTGTGGTACTCCACAGGTGGCCCTAAAGTTTGAGGAAGATTTATTATTAACATGAACAAACTGGAATCTGTCCGACAGATAAGACTTAAACCAGCCTAATGCTTTCCCCTTAATCCCTACAGTATGTTCAAGTCTTTGTAGAAGAATATTGTGATCAACTGTATCAAATGCAGCATTGAGATCTAACAGGATAAGTACAGACACAAATCCATTATCTGAGGCTATGAGAATATCATTAGTGACCTTCACCAGAGCTGTTTCAATGATATGATGAGCTCTGAAGCCTGACTGAAACTCCTCAAGTAGGTCATTGCTTTGTAAATGTTTACATAGTTGATAAGCAACTACTTTCTCAAGAATTTTAGATAGGAAACCCAGATTAGATATAGGTCTGTAATTTACTAACTCATCTTGATCAAGAGAAGGTTTCTTAAGTAAAGGTTTAATAACAGCTACTTTAAAAGCCTGTGGTACATATCCAACTAAGGATAGATTAATCATGTCTAAAATAAGGCCACTGATCAAAGGGAATATCTCCTTAAACAATTTGGTTGGGATTGGGTCTAACATACAGTACAGACCAAAAGTTTGGACACACCTTCTCATTCAAAGAGTTGTCTTTATTTTCATGACTATGAAAATTGTAGATTCACACTGAAGGCATCGGAACTATGAATTAACACATGTCGAATTATATACTTAAAAAAAGTGTGAAACAACTGAAAATATGTCTTATATTCTAGGTTCTTAAAGTAGCCACCCTTTTGCTTTGATTACTGCTTCGCACACTCTTGGCATTCTCTTGATGAGCTTCAAGAGGTAGTCACCTGAAATGGTCTTCACTTCACAGGTGTCCCCTGTCAGGTTTAATAAGTGGGATTTCTTGCCTTATAAATGGGGTTGGGACCATCAGTTGTGTTGTGCAGAAGTCAGGTGGACACACAGCTGATAGTCCTAGTGAATAGACTGTTAGAATTTGTATTATGGCAAGAAAAAAGCAGCTAAGTAAAGAAAAACGAGTGGCCATCATTACTTTAAGAAATGAAGGTCAGTCAGTCCGAAAAATTGTGAAAACTTTGAAAGTGTCCCCAAATGCAGTCGCAAAAACCATCAAGCGCTACAAAAAAAACCCAGGAAAGGAAGACCAAGAGTCACCTCTACTGTGGAGGATAAGTTCTTCCGAGTCACCAGCCTCAGAAATCATAGGTTAACAGCAGCTCAGATTAGAGACCAGGGGCTCCTTGTTCGTACGTTGCTTAAAACATCCGAGATCAAATGACACATCCAAGATGATTTCATCCGCCTAATCATGATCTGGCTAATTGGGTTCTTCGAACACACCTGTTTATGATTAGTATGGCTGGATTTAGTTATCTGAGATAACCTTTCAAAGTAAAACTAATCTTCATAATAAAATGGCCTGAACAAATCTTCTTACTGTATAGGAAAAATAAAAAGCAAACCATCATACAAATTGTCATGGTTTAGGTCTTGTCTGGTTTCTTTTCTTGTCATTTTTGTGCAGTTCACTCGGCTCACCCTCCTGCAGCAATTAGTCACACCTTGTTTGGACACTAATTAGCCTTTCATTCTCGTCACCTGTCAGACTCCCCTTATAAACTCACCTCGGTTGTTTCCTCGTCGCTGGCTCGTAGTGTTTGTTCCCGACCATCATGCCTGTCTGCTCCAGTTTCCCCGCCTTGGTTCCTGTCTCGTCAGGTTTTGGGTTTTTGTTTGGCTGCGCTGCTAACCTTTGATGTCTTCGTCCTGGTGTCGTTCCTTGTTCTGCAGCAGCCCAGCTCCGTTTTGCCTTGGATTTATGGCTCATGTTTTTGGACTCTGTACCTGCCAGCCAGCTCTTGCATCCTTCACCTCCGACTGGTAAACTCTGGTTTCTCATGTCACCACCATCTACCTGCAATAAACTGTCTTAACGAACTTCTCTGTGTGTGCGTGCTGTGTCCGAGTTCATCCACAACAAAATCATGACAGTACGAGCCAGCCAACAGATGAACTCGAGCACACACAGAGTCATGATGCAAGAGCTGGCAGGATCTGCTCCGGGAAGGATTTCCGTGGGTGCCATCCGCCGCTGGAGATGCTCCGCTCCGACCCGGGATCTCCGTGGGTGCCATCCGCCGCTGGAGATGCTCCGCCTCGACCCGGGAGCTCCAAGGAAATCTTCGTCTCGCCGGACTCAGTTCTGCGGCTTCCACCTCTGGTTCGTCTCGCCTGGGTCGCCGTGTTGCGACGCCTCGCTTCTGTCTCGTCTCGCCTGGGTCGCAGAGTTACGACGCCACGCTTCTGGTTCGTCTGCCGGGGTCGCATCCGCGACGCCCCGCCTCTGACTCTGTTTTCCTGGTTCGTCTTCCCCGCTGCTCAGCATTGAGGACGGCGCTCCTCGTCGTCGCTGCCCAGCGCTAACTGTTGCCGCTGCCCAGTATGCTAAAGACTTAGCTGCCCAGCGCCTTTGGCTCTGTTTTGGTTTCTAGTTTTTGCTTTGTTTTGGTTCCAGTTTTTAGTATGTGTTTCGGCTTTGTTTTCTGATTTAGCTTAACTTGTAGTTTTGTCTTAGTCCTATAGTGCTTAGTTTTCGTGTTTGTTTGGTATGTTTTTGCTTTATTCTGTCTGATTTCTTTTTTCTTGTGCTCCATAGGTTCCTGCGCTATTCGGGTTCCTGCGCTATTCGGGTTCCTGCGCTATTCGGGTTCCTGCGCTATTCGGGTTCCTGCGTTCCTTAAAGGTCCCGGCGCTGATTAAAGGTCCCGGCGCTGATTAAAGGTCCCGGCGCTGATTAAAGGTCCCGGCGCTCATTAAAGGTCCCGGCGCTCATTAAAGGTCCCGGCGCTTATTAAAGGTTCCTGAGCTTCCTAGCTAAAAATAATGTTATTTTGTCTTAGTCCTAGCGTTCATTATTTTGCCTTTGCTTTGAGTTATTTTTTGGTCCTTGTGTTTTGAGTTACTTAACATTCCTTAGTTTTAGTGTATTTCTGTGCTTCTTAGATTTCTTATTGTTCCTGTCTTAGTTTCTGTCTTGTGTCTAGTCCCTGCGCTCTTAGAGGTCCCTGCGCTTATTTAGGTCCCTGCGCTTGTTAGGTTTTCTGTTTGTTCTGGTCTCCCCTAGTTTCCCTGTTCCAGTTCCCCTGAGTCTCTGTTTTGTCCTTCTAGCCCTCTAAGTTCTTTTGTTCTCGTGTTTAGGCACCGCCAGAGCCCTCCGGCGTTCCAAATCGCCGGCTGAGCCCTCTGGCGCGCCCAGCCTGTCGCTGCCTAGTGCATGCAAGTCGCCGCCAGAGCCCTCCGGCGCTCCCATGTCGCCGGCTGAGCCCTCTGGTGCGCCAGCCTGTCGTGGCCCCAGCGCACGCAGGTCGCCGCCAGAGCCCTCCGGCGCTTATAAGTCGCTGTCTGTGCCCTCTGGCGCATCTGACCTGTTGCTGCCTAGCTCACCCTCTAGTTCCTGGTATTTTGGTTTTCTGGCGTGTTAGGACGCCCTTCGTTCCTGTTTCCCTAGTGTTTAGATTCCTGGCGTTAGATTTAGTGTTCCCCGGCGTGTTTAGACGCGCTCTGTTCTTGGTTCCCCGGCGTGTTAGGACGCCCTTTGTTCTCGGTTCCCCGGCGTGTTAGGACGCCCTCTGTTCGTTTTCCCTGGCGTGTTAGGACGCCTTCGTTCTTGCTTCCCCTGACGTTCCCATACGTCAGTTCTTTCCCCAGGGGTAACCATACACCAGTTGTGCTCCAGCGTTTCTATACGCTGTAGAGCCCTAGTGTCATGGCCCGCCTGTACCTTTCTCTGGCGTTTCCACACGCCCGTCCTCTTCCCTGGCTTTTCTGTATGCTAGTTGTGTTCCACCGTTTCCGTACGTTGTTGAACCCTAGCATAACAGTACGCCTATACCTTCCCCTTGGCGCAGTGTGCGGCCGTTCTGCCCCGGCGTTTCCCACACGCCCCGGCGATCTCTTCCCTTGCGCCCCGGCGTTTCCCACACGCCCTGGCGATCCCTACCCTAGCGCCCCGGCATTTCCCTCACGCCCCGGCGAGTTACTTCCCTTGCGCCCCGACGGTTCCCTCACGCCCCGGCGATCTCGTCCCTTGGGCCCCAGCGCTCCCCTCACCCTCCGGCGTACCTTCCCCTTGGCGTTCCCATACGCCCGTTCCTTGCTCTTGGCGTTTTCGCACGCCCGTTCCTTACCCCCGGCGTCTCTGTACGTTAGTGGTGCTCCAGCGTTTCCTTGCGCTGTTGAGCTCCGACGTGTCAGTCCGCCTGTCCTTACCCCCTTGGCGTTCCCATACGCCCGTTCCTTGCCCTTGGCGTTCCCATACGCCCGTTCCTTGCCCTTGGCGTTCCCATACGCCCGTTCCTTGCCCTTGGCGTTCCCATACGCCCGTTCCTTGCCCTTGGCGTTCCCATACGCCCTTTCCTTGCTCTTGGCGTTTTCGCACGGCCGTTCCTTTCCCCCGGTGTCTCTGTACGTTAGTTGTGCTCCAGTGTTTTCTTGCGCTGTTGAGCTCTGACGTGTCAGTCCGCCTGTCCTTTCCCCCTTGGCGTTTCATACGCCTGTTACCTTCCTTAGCGCTGCCGTTGGCCCGTTCCTCTCCTTTGGCGCTGTGGTGCGCCCGTTCCTACCCTTTGGCGCTGTAGTGCGCCCGTTCCTTCCCCTTTGGCGCTGTCGTGCGCCCGTTCCTTCCCCTTTGGCGCTGTCGTGCGCCCGTTCCTTGGCGTTTCCGTACGCCCGTTCCTTGGCGTTTCCGTACGCCCGTTCCTTGGCGTTTCCGTACGCCCGTTCTTTCCCCCGGCGCTGTCAAGCGCTCGGCTCTTTCCCCCGGCGCTGTCAAGCGCTCGTACCTTTCCCTGATGTGCCGCGCCCTAATTGTGCTCTGGCACATCAGTGTTCTCTAGTTCCTTGGTTCCCCGGCACATCAGTGTTCTCTAGTTCCTTGGTTCCCCGTGTTCTCTGGTCCCTTTGGTTCCCCGTGTTCTCTGGTCCCTTTGGTTCCCCGTGTTCTCTGGTCCCTTTGGTTCCCCGTGTTCTCTGGTCCCTTTGGTTCCCCGTGTTCTCTGGTCCCTTTGGTTCCCCGTGTTCTCTGGTCCCTTTGGTTCCCTCAGTTATGACTCTTGCCCGCCATCCTGCCTTCCCTCCACCCACCCTGGTTCGGTCACTTTGTAGTTTGTTTTGTTTGATTTTAGGCCGTCCGGAGTCCGGCCTTGAGGGGGGGTAGTGTCATGGTTTAGGTCTTGTCTGGTTTCTTTTCTTGTCATTTTTGTGCAGTTCACTCGGCTCACCCTCCTGCAGCAATTAGTCACACCTTGTTTGGACACTAATTAGCCTTTCATTCTCGTCACCTGTCAGACTCCCCTTATAAACTCACCTCGGTTGTTTCCTCGTCGCTGGCTCGTAGTGTTTGTTCCCGACCATCATGCCTGTCTGCTCCAGTTTCCCCGCCTTGGTTCCTGTCTCGTCAGGTTTTGGGTTTTTGTTTGGCTGCGCTGCTAACCTTTGATGTCTTCGTCCTGGTGTCGTTCCTTGTTCTGCAGCAGCCCAGCTCCGTTTTGCCTTGGATTTATGGCTCATGTTTTTGGACTCTGTACCTGCCAGCCAGCTCTTGCATCCTTCACCTCCGACTGGTAAACTCTGGTTTCTCATGTCACCACCATCTACCTGCAATAAACTGTCTTAACGAACTTCTCTGTGTGTGCGTGCTGTGTCCGAGTTCATCCACAACAAAATCATGACACAAATAACTTAAATATTTTCTATTTATGGCTCTAACACCACTTTTTCCTCTTTAAAGGCCACTGTTAAATGATGGGTTTGTCTGTTAATAACAGCCACCAAGAAAAATCTCTCTACAATTACACTGTCGCGCTGCGCTAAAGGATCCTGTCTATTGTGCAATACGCGATTAATTCGAAAGCTCAAAAATTATTCTTGCACCTTCTGCATCAGGTTGCTGTCGTAAAAATGGACATGGCTACGGCAGACTTCCCATCTCCTCTGCTTATAAAACTACAATCTAATCCTGTTTACATGAAATAAGCCTGCTCTCAAGCAGGGTTAAGATTGTGCACATGTTGCTATGACAGCAAGTCCAGGATGAGTTTCGAAGAACCAAACGATCCAAGATCATGCCAAATCGTCAACAATCAAATCCAGCTAACTGAGTTAGCGGCATACGAAGAACGGGCCCCTGGTCAATGCCACACTGAGTTCTAGCAGCAGACACATCTCTAGAACAACTGTTAAGAGGAGACTCTGTGAATATGGCCTTCATGGTAAAACAGCTGCCAGGAAACCACTGATAAGGACAGGCAACAAGTAATAGAGACTTGCTTGGGCTAAAGGACACAAGGAATGGACATTAGACCACTGGAAATCTGTGCTTTGGTCTGATGAGTCCAAATTTGAGATCTTTGGTTCCAACCATCGTGTCTTTGTGCGACGCAGAAAAGGTGAACGGATGGACTCTACATGCCTGGTTCCCACCGTGAAGCATGGAGGAGGAGGTGTGATGGTGTGGGGGTGCTTTGCTGGTGACACTGTTGGGGATTTACTCAAAATTGAAGGCTTACTGAACCAGCATGGCTACCACTGCATCTTGCAACGGCATGCTGTTCCATCCGGTTTGCGTTTAGTTAGACCATCATTTATTTTTCAACAACATGACCCCAAACACACCTCCAGGGCTATTTCACCAAGAAGGAGAGTGATAGGGTGCTGCGCAAGATGACCTGGTCTCCATTGTTGTGCAATTTTACAATGTTTAAAGGTATTTCATGTTTCATAAATAACTCTCTGTCTGGTGATGATCAGCTCTTAAGCTGATATCAAGACAACGGTTGAAAGGGATGAATTCGAGCACTAGCGATCTTTTAACAGCAAAACCTGCACACACATAGAATAAAGGAGTGACAACTTCTTTTCAAGTTCAAGAATTTAATAACAGAAATAAAATGAACATTCAGAGAACATCACTATGTAATGCTGTTTACCTGAATTAACACAATATTTCAATTAATAAATCCTCTCTACTAGGCTAGTGGAACTTAACTAAACTATTAAGCAAAATGAAGATAAAAAGAGGCTAAGCTAAGGAACTATTTACATGCAAAACAAACAAAAGACAAACAAAAGTGGTTGATCATAATCAGAATACTTCAGTGAATCCTGGTTCACTGCAGATCTGATTAACAAAAACATGGAATGGAGTTAAAAAAAAACATCTGCCATGTATTTCAATCCATTCACAATGCAAAGCCCAAGTCAAACAAAACATTATTTGTTGAAATAATATTCTGAGGACCGTTTTGTCCTGTAAAATCATTTAATTCAGAATCGCTTGCTTTTGTTTATGCGATTTTACCTCCGCCCGCTAGGGGCGCTACAGCGATCGTCACCAACCTGGTTAAGATCTATAGTCATAGCTCTCAACTCTCACGCATTGACCGTGTGACACACGCATTTCATCAATTGCACACGCTCACACGCATTACTTTCAAAATCTCAATCTTACAATGAAAATCTCACTCTTGAAACGCACGCGTACGGACGCTTCGCGTCATGGCGGAACCAATTTGCGGTACAATGGTTTCCGCACGTCCAGTAGTAGAGGTAACACAGCTGCAAGGACCGCCGCCGCGCAAACAAGTTTCCCTCATCCAAAGTGAAAAACTTGTACGGTCCGTGTTGTGTGCGAATTAACTGGTAAGTCGTCATGTTTTATTACAAACTGTAACATGAAAGCAAAGTCCGTCTAAATTAGTGACCGTCTTGAATCGAACAACAGCACCCCCCCCCCCCCCCCGTTGGACAGTGTTGAATCGAACAACAGCACCCCCCCCGACAACAATCTCACTCTCAACAGTCATCAACAGTTGAGAGGTATGTCTATAGTTATCAAAATTGTCTTGAAAACTGGCATTAATATACCATATTGATGCGGGAATAAGGCTCATAACACCGTCGGAGGATGGCGGGGCAGAACAGTTACGCTTTATGCTTTAAAACGAACTCCTTTTTGAAATGTCCGAGACCGGATGTTAGCATGGCTAATATCCTGTTAGCTAGCGGACGCTCGGCGTTAACAAATGAAAGCTTTTGCTTTAATTTTAGTCATATTGAGTGGCTGGATAACATAAACATTAATGTCCCATCAATGTATGAAACCCTTGTGGAGGTAACCTTTCTGGTGAAACTTTAAAACGCACTCGACAGGATGGAGGATTCCAAGATGGCGGAGGGAATAGGAGCTTAGTCAACTAGCTCTCCAGAGTCGGATAAAAATGCCCACAACAAAATTGGAACTTGATAGATAAACCTAAAGCATGAGTGGGGTAAGCAAGAGAAGAAGCCGGAAAAACAATAAAAAGCAAGACAGAACTGAAGAACCACCTGCAGCGGAGGAAATTTCCGAACACAAAGCTAGCGAGCACGAGAACGCCCTAGCAGAGGAAATGGAAGAACACGATAACACGGAGACGTTGCAAAATGGACTTGCAGCTATTAGAGACGATATCAGAACCCTTAAACAAGAGCTGTGCCAGGAGCTGGGAGTATTCAAGGACGAGCTGAAGAAAGAAATGAAGGAAGAAATAATGAATCTTCGGCAAGAAATAGACCGTCGGCTGTCCGAGAATGACCGGGAACTACAGGCACAGCAAGCGAACATTAGCGAGACATGGATAGCGGAGGTGGAGGAGTGGAAGATGGATGCTAATGAGGTGTTAACGAAGATGACGGAACAAGCTCAACTAATGCAGGAAAAACTAACCGATCTGGAAGGGAGTGTAAATGACCCAGACTATTTCTTCTAACTGATATTTGTTAGATATACTTTCATTCATATATTGTCTTTTGTTTTTATGCCTAATGTTCCTGATTCTTCCGTTTTTAAGTAATACATTTTACATTAATAGTGAATTACGGCAAAAAGGTTCACGGGCTTTTATTTTGAAGGCATGTTTTTCTATTTCCGGTTCCGGTAAAACGGAAAGAAGCGCTACGTTCCAACGGCTGTACCTAACGGCCGTACCTAACAGCTGTACCTAACGGCTGTACCTAACTGCTTCTTAAAGGACATTACGTTTTCCCATCCACATTTTTTATGGCATCTAGCTGGAAGGCGAACAGGTATAATTTGCTTTGTTGTGTAGTTTTATGTTTATAATGACTAAGTTTATTAGAGTTTATATATCTAAAAGAAGTTTGAATAAGCTAATGCTAGCTAATGGCACTTATCCTTTATGGTTTGTAATGTAAATATGAAACATGGTCATATGTTAATTGGAGTAATTTTGTTTTATTTATCTACAGCTCTTACGGTGTGTCTATGGTGTCTGTTTCTGTCTGTTAATAAATGGGTTGGAATACCCCACCATAGTCCATCAGTCCTCATCAATGAGTGCATCGTCTGAATAAAGTCTGGCTAGACTGCTACAGTAAGAGCTGACTCCTGCATCATCCCTGCTGCCACGCTGCACGATGGAGCCATGAAGACCACGCGGAGCTACGTTGCTACTCAGCTGCCGATGACAACGGATATTTTTTAGAGCAACTTGCCGCCATTTTACGGGTCCGATGGACATAGAGACCTCATGGTCATCACGCAGGCAGTTTATTGGTTTGGTGTGAAGGTCAGACAAGGTATGGAACATTTCATTTCAACTAAGAAGTAACGATCCATCTTCAAGAAGAACGTCAACTCATCTCCAACAGCTAAAGAAGGAAAAAGGGTGTCAATTACAAAGGACATTTACATTATAAGGACACTTAAAAAAAAAAAAAAAAATGATGTTTGATGTGGAAACACGCATTTGAAGCTTACCTCTGAGTTCTATTATTCTTTACACTGTATGAAGGCTATCTGCCCTTTCCTGGATTTGGTGCTAAAGTAAGGAATTTCTTCTACTTCATTATTACAGTCTATAAACTACGGTAAATACGGACAATCTGTTAAATAGGGTTTATTAGAATGGAACGAAATATGAAGGAAATGGAGAATCCCTCCCCACAATCAGAGCTAGAGAGTCAGGTTGATAGCCTCCATATTAAAATTGAAAAGCTTAAAGCATCTCTTAGGAATACATCAGAGTGTGCAGAGAGAGAACTTTTAGAAAAAGAAATCCAAAGTAAAGAAAAGGAATTGAGTAGCTTACAAAGTGAACTAACAGCAGGCGTCCGACGTTCAACCCGTCCAAAAAATCCAACTCCTAAAATGCTCGAAATGCAACAAGAAGAGGAAAGAAAAAGGGAAAGAAAGTTCACCTCAACATATGAAAAATGGAAAACTCGAGCCTGTGAGTCAAGAGAGCAGCTTAAGTTAGATATCAATGACAGTGAACTGGCTTCTCTGATGGACTCTTTAGAGAAGGATAAAGAGGCTGTGTTGAACGCTTACCTTGAAGTGCGAAATCATATCACACCGTCACCGGCTTTAAGGCGCCGTGTTGATAGTTGTGAGGCAATTACAGCAGATATTTTAAAGGTTACCTACGAGAGAATGTCAGGCATTGATGGAGATTATGATGAACAGCAAGTAAAATCCCGTCTTAAAGAGCTACTTAAGAGTAGCTATGCACGTTCCATCTATGGATCCACTGTCTCCCGAATTACAAAGTCAGTCAACAGTCACGAGAGCACATCCTTTACAGTTAAGCGAGCGGATGCTGCAGCAGAGCTCGCCGCAAAGGAAGCAGAGTTTCAAGGGTTGCTGGAAGAAGAGAAGCAAAAGGAGAAAATAGAGCAGCAACAAAGGCAAATAGAAGTAGAAAAACGCAGACTCGAACGCCTTCAAGCAGAAAAGGATTTAAAGGCTGCCCATGCCAGACTGCAGGTTTACGACCAGAGAGCATCACAAGAAGGCAGTGTTTGTTCCTCTAGTAGTTCAGAGATAAATCATAGCCCAGCTGTGACCAGCAGTCAAACAAACAAGGTTATAGCATCGTCAGCTGACATAAGTGTGTTATCCCTCGCCCAAGTCTTTCAAGATAGTATGGCTCTAAATAGACTTCCAGTACTAGAACCATCTGTTTTTAATGGTGACCCTATCCATTTTATTGAGTGGAAAACCTCCTTTATGTCACTTATTGACGCAAAGGCAATCTCTACAGCTGACAAACTTTATTAAGGAAATATGTTGGTGGTCCAGCTCGAAGAACCCTTGAAGGAACTTTCTATAGAAAAGATAATGAGGCTTACAAGGACGCATGGACAAAACTAGATGACAGATACGGCCAAGCCTTCATTATACAAAGAGCCTTCAGAGACAAGCTCACTAACTGGCCAAAGCTCCAACCAAGGGATGCAGAAGGATTAAGAGATTTTGCAGACTTCTTGAATGCCTGTCAAGATGCAATGACACACGTAAAGAGCCTTGAAATACTGAATGACTGTGAGGAAAATAAGAAGCTAGTCCACAAACTACCTGAGTGGCTAGCATCTCGCTGGAATAGGAAAACTACAGAAGCCTTGAAGGAGAAAAAAGAGTTTCCCAGCTTCAAAGACTTTGCCACCTTTATGGCAACGGAGGCAGAGATCGCTTGTAATCCGATTACTTCAGCCTATGCACTTCACAGCTCTGAGTCCACCACTGAAAAACGAGACAGCAGGGAGCCTAAGCGCAACAAGGCAAGTGTTCTGAGTACTCAGACTGGGACCAGTGAGGACAAACAGAGGCCAGCTAAAGGAAAGGAAAGGCCTCCTTGTTCATTCTGTCACGAAAATCAGCATATGCTCCATGGATGTCCCAAGTTCACTGAAAAAACACTGCAAGAGCGGCGAGAATTCTTTAAGGAACATAACCTCTGCTATGGCTGCACTAAACCTGGTCATAGTGCAAAGGACTGCCGATATCGACATACTTGTAATACATGTAAAGGCAGACATCCCACTTGCCTGCATGACAACAATTATGTAAGGAAAGAAAGGGCATCACCTCAGGAAAAGGCCACCCCAAGTAATAGCAGTCATACAGAAGCTGCTGCAACTTCCATGTCAGTGACTACAGGACAGACTACAAACACGTCTATGATTGTGCCTGTATGGGTGTCAAGGAATGATTCACAAACAGAAAAACTGGTTTATGCATTGCTGGACACACAAAGTGACACAACATTTGTCGACCAGGAAGTAAGCAATGCTCTAAAGGCAGAGTCCTGTCCAGTCAAACTAAAGTTAACAACCATGATTGGGCGTGATGTGGTGGTGAAAAGCCAAAGGGTCTCAGGACTTCGTGTGCGAGGCTACTCCTCCTCTCTCTACATTGACCTTCCTCCCACTTACACCAAGGATTGCATACCGGTAAACCGTGGCCATATTCCTACATGTGAAACAGCCAGAAATTGGAATCATCTTTCAAAGGTTGTAAATGAGATTCCACCACTGCAGGATTGCGAAGTTGGACTTCTAATAGGATACAACTGTGCAAGGGCAATGACACCGAGAGAAGTAATAGCAGGAGGAAACGAAGAGCCCTTTGCAGTTCGTACCGACCTAGGGTGGAGCATAATGGGGTGCTCCTCGCCATGTCTTGATACTTCAAGTGCAGTTAGACAATGTTTTCGAATTGCTGTCAAGGAGCTCCCTCCGGTTACCCCTGGAGATGTTATTCGTGTTCTGGAGTCTGACTTCAAAGACGCCAAAGAAGATGGTAGGACAGCATCCCAGGAAGACATTCTGTTCTTGGATAAGCTCAAGAACGGCATCAAGAAAAACAGTCAAGGTCACTATGAGATGCCGTTACCCTTTAAAGAGAGGCCCATCTTACCTGACAACAAACAGCTAGCCATTGTACGCCTCAGCCATCTTAAGAGGAAGTTGTTAAGAGATGAAATTTACAGGAAGGAGTACATCAAGTTCATGGAAGAAGTCATAGAAAAGGGGTATGCAGAGGAAGTCCATGAAGAAGGAAAGGAGGGCGAAAAATGGTACATACCTCATCATGGCGTATACCATGCTAAAAAGCCAGACAAGCTACGTGTGGTTTTTGATTGTTCAGCTAAGTACAAGGGTACCAGTCTAAACGATCATCTGCTTACTGGACCCGACTTGATGAACAATCTCAACGGGGTCCTCCTTCGCTTCCGTCTCCACTCAACCGCATTTATGTGCGACATCGAAAAGATGTTTCATCAGTTTCACGTTGGAGAGTCAGACCAAGATTACCTGCGCTTCCTTTGGTGGAAGAAAGGAGATCTTAGTGTGCAGCCCCAGGAGTACCGAATGAGAGTACATATCTTTGGCGCAGCGTCCTCGCCTGGGTGCGCAAATTATGGCTTAAAATATCTGGCCACAGCAAACAAAGACCTATACCCACTAGGTTCAAAGTTCATTATGAGAGACTTTTATGTTGATGATGGGATAGTAAGTGTGGATAGTACGGAAAAGGCCATTCAGCTCGCTCAAGAGGCCAGAAGACTCTGTGCTCTCGGAGGCCTTAGGCTCCACAAGTTTGTGTCTAACGATAGAGCTGTTTTGGAAAGCATACCATCCTCTGAATGTTCGTCTAATTTAAAGATCTCAACCTTACCTATGATGACCTCCCTTCAGAGAGAGCGTTGGGTATCCAATGGCATGTCAACTCAGACTGCTTGAAGTTCAGTATTAATCTGAAAGACCAGCCCGCAACACGCCGAGGCATACTATCCGTGGTTGCCTCCTTGTACGACCCTTTAGGGTTTGTAGCCCCATTTTTGCTCATTGGAAAGGCGGTGCTGCAGGAAATGTGTAGACGTGGAACGAGCTGGGATGATCCTTTGACTGATAAACTTCGTCCACGGTGGGAGAGATGGAAAAACGACCTAATCAACATAGAAAAATTAAACATACCCCGGAGTTATGCACCGGTGGAATTCGGAAAAGCTACCAAAAGAGAGTTACACCACTTCTCGGATGCAAGCATGTCTGGCTATGGACAGTGTTCATATTTAAGACTCATGAATGAAGAAGGAAACATCCACTGTGCCTTAGTCATGGCAAAATCTCGTGTTGCTCCAACAAAGGTCATCACAATTCCGAGATTAGAGCTGACAGCTGCTGTAATCTCAGTGAAAACCAGTATTGTGCTGAAAGAGGAGTTTGGAGATGCTGACATAGAAGAGTATTTCTGGACAGATTCCAAGGTCGTACTAGGGTACATCAACAATGAGGCTCGCCGTTTCCACATGTTTGTGGCCAACCGTGTCCAGAAAATACATCACAGTACGACTCGAGATCAATGGCGATACGTTCCCTCTGACCAAAACCCAGATCATGCCTCTAGAGGGCTATTCATCGATGAACTGATATCGTCGACCTGGTTCACTGGCCCCACCTTCCTATGGGAAAGAGAAATCTACTTTCCACAAGTGGTGATCTCGGAACTACCTGTGGGAGATCCAGAAGTAAAGGGAGCTCAGACCCTAAGCACAGAAACTATAGAACAAGCCTCTATCACAGATCGCTTGTCAAGACTCTCGTCCTGGTCCCGGGCTGTGCGTGCAGTGGCACGCATACTTCGCAGGATTAACAGAGACAAATCAAATGGCCTCTCAACAGAGAAGGAAAGAGAAGATGCGGAGTGCGTCATTATCAAAAACCTACAGAGACAAATATATTCAGAGGAACTGAGGCTACTAATGAAGGGTTCTCAACTGCCACTCAACAACAGTCTGTACCGCCTCAACCCCTTTGTGGACAAGGATGGTGTGATCAGGGTGGGAGGACGACTCCGTGACTCAAATCTCCCTTACGAAGTGAAACATCCGGCTATCATTCCAAAGGAACATCACATCACCAGAATGATCATCGCACACTGTCACAAAAAGATTAAACATCAAGGCAAAGGAATGACCATTAATGCAATCAGGGAAAAAGGCTATTGGATATCAGGGATTGGTCGGGCCGTGGCATCTCATATCCATGTGTGTGTGAAGTGTCGAAAGCTTCGGAGATGCACAGAAGAGCAAAAAATGGCTGATCTCCCTCCGGAGCGTGTAGATCCATTCCCCCCCTTTTTATACTGTGGGATGGACTGCTTTGGCCCCTTCTACACAAAGCAGGGCCGAAACACACGTAAAAGATATGGGCTTCTCTTTACCTGCTTTTCCTCTAGAGCCATCCATATGGAAATGTTGGAGGATCTTTCAACTGACTCCTTCATAAATGGGCTGCGCTGCTTCTTTGCCATACGCGGCGCAGTGCGTCAGATTAAATCTGACCAAGGAAGCAACTTTCTGGGCGCTAAAAATGAACTGAAGGAAGCTCTCAAGGAAGTCGACAATGACAAATTGGCAACCTTTCTCTCCGAGAATCAATGTGATATCGTTATGAATGCTCCAGGTTCAAGCCATGTTGGCGGAGTGTGGGAGCGACAAATTAGAACGATCAGGAGCGTTCTCAACTCCACCCTCTCGCTCTCTCCAGGAAATCTTAATGACTCTTCCCTTCGAGCATTCTTCTATGAGGCAATGGCAATAGTTAACAGCCGCCCTCTCACTGTTGAAAACCTCAATGATCCCAGCCTTGAGCCACTCACCCCTAACCACCTACTCACCATGAAGTCTACTCCAGCTTCTCCTCCCCCGGGCAAGTTTGTCAGAGAAGACCTGTATGCCAAAAGAAGATGGCGCCATGTGCAATATTTAGCAGAGCAGTTTTGGAGTCGTTGGAGGAAAGAGTATCTGTCAAACATTGCTGTTAGACAATGCTCGCATGCCCCACGGAGGAACCTGCAAGTGGGGGATATAGTCCTGATGAAGGACGATGACTTACCCAGAAATGACTGGAAGTTGTGTAGGGTTGTTGAAACTACAGTGGATAGAGATGGTTTGGTGACAGGAAGCTAGGCAAAAAAGGTGAGCGTCTCACCAAACAGTCAGTACTTGAACGCCCAGTTCAGAAACTGGTTCTGTTACTAGATAGTGAATATTGACATATTTTTAGTCATTGGTCATTTTTTAGAAATCATTTGTGTTTCACTTTCTGTGGTTATCTGCCTTTTGTTTTTGTTTTTTGTTGTTGTTGTTTTTTGAAACACCAATGATTTGGTGGGAGTGTAAATGACCCATACTATTTCTTCTAACTGATATTTGTTAGATATACTTTCATTCATATATTGTCTTTTGTTTTTATGCCTAATGTTCCTGATTCTTCCGTTTTTAAGTAATACATTCTACATTAATAGTGAATTACGGCAAAAAGGTTCATGGGGCTTTTATTTTGAAGGCATGTTTTTCTATTTCCGGTTCCGGTAAAACGGAAAGAAGCGCTACGTTCCAACGGCTGTACCTAACGGCCGTACCTAACGGCTGTACCTAACGGCTGTACCTAACGGCTGTACCTAACTGCTTCTTAAAGGACATTACGTTTTCCCATCCACATTTTTTATGGCATCTAGCTGGAAGGTGAACAGGTATAATTTGCTTTGTTGTGTAGTTTTATGTTTATAATGACTAAGTTTATTAGAGTTTATATATCTAAAAGAAGTTTGAATAAGCTAATGCTAGCTAATGGCACTTATCCTTTATGGTTTGTAATGTAAATATGAAACATGGTCATATGTTAATTGGAGTAATTTTGTTTTATTTATCTACAGCTCTTACGGTGTGTCTATGGTGTCTGTTTCTGTCTGTTAATAAATGGGTTGGAATACCCCACCATAGTCCATCAGTCCTCATCAATGAGTGCATCGTCTGAATAAAGTCTGGCTAGACTGCTACAGGGAGATCAAGGAGAAACAATATCAGAATCTTCGGTTTACCAGAAGATGTAGAAGGGAGATCAACGGCTACATTTCTGGAGCAACTTTTTAAGAAGGAACTTGATCTTCCGGAGGGGATCGATCTCCAGATCCAACGAGCCCACCGAGCCCTCGCCCCAAAACCGAACCCAAACGCAGCACCGAGGTCAGTCATGGTTAACTTTCTACAATTTGAGACCAAAGAGACGATCTTGAAGAAAGCCTGGCAGAAAAAGATCCAGGTATCGGATAAACAAATCTATTTCGACCACGACTATCCGAACGAGATTGTCCAGAAAAGAAAGGCATATTGGGGCATTAAAAAATATTGAAGGAGAAAGGAATACGTTTCCAGACACCACTCGCTAAAATTTGGATCCACTGGGAAAATGGAACGAAGACTTACGACAGTGCCAGGTCAGCAGCGCAGGACATGAAGAAAAGGGGCTACACGGTTGCTGAGCCAGGAGGAGACGCCGCAGCAGCGGGGGAGAAACAGCGCGGAGCCGCGGGGTGGCAGGGAGTGAAGGGCAAAGAACGGGAACGTGACGCGGCACACCGAGTGAGAGAAAAATTACAAAGCTTCCAGTGTAAATCTTAGATTGTTTTGCTTTCAGAAGAAGTTGACTTTACGAAAAAAGAAGATTCAATGAAAACCGACTGGGAGAGGGTGAGACATTTGAGTTGGACATGTCTAGATGGAGTGCTGCCCCACAGGATGGGAGTGGTACTGGATCTAGGGAGGGGCCCTCAATAGAGGTGAGGATCTCCTCTCCACCCACCAATTGGGAAAGGGGGAAGAAGGATACCCCATGTTTGAAGGTCCGCCGGTTTTTTTCGTTTATTTTTTGTTAGCAAGAGTTCATGCTGGTTCCGTTCGGAGATGTTTGGGAGTTATGACTGATATCAAGATAATGTCGCTAAATGTCAATGGTTTGAATGCAGTGAGGAAAAAAGAAAAGGTGATGACAAAACTGAAAAAGGAAAAGGCACAAATTATATTCTTACAAGAGACTCATTTATCCAAAACAGAACGTGAAAAACTAAAAAAGTATGGCTACAGGAATTTATACCATAGTTCCTATAAAGAGGGGCGTAGAAGAGGTGTTGCAATATTAATTTCAGACACAATACAATTTGATTATAAAAAGGAATTAAAAGATAAAGAAGGAAGATACATAATATTAAAAGGAAAATTAGAAAATGAATAACCTTAGTAAATGTATATGCGCCCCCGGAGAGTAACAAAAACTTTTTCAAAAACATATTTGATTTAATTGCGATAGAAACAGAAGGAATTCTAATTTGTGGAGGTGATTTAAATGTAGTTTTGAATCATAATTTGGACACAACGAGTCACAAAAAAACTAAAATGTATTTATCAAAATTTATAAAGGTATCATTAGAAGAGATGGGAATGATAGATGTATGGAGAAAACTACATCCATTAGAAAAAGATTTTACGCATTACTCGGCTGTTCATGAAGTACACTCAAGAATAGATTATTTTTTAATCAAGGTAGAAGACAAACACAGAGTGAAGGAATGCAGGATAGGAGCGGCAGAGGTCTCTGACCATAATCCAATCTATTTAAAGATATGCCTGAACAACAGGAAAAAAAATTCTGTATGGAGACTAAATGTAGGAATATTGAATAGTGAACAACAGAGAGAAAAAATAAAAGCAGAGATTAAACAGTATATAAAAGAAAATAACGGGACTGTAGACCCAACAATATTGTGGGATGCCATGAAAGCAGTCATCAGGGGAAAGTTGAAACTCTCCAGCTACCGAAAGACAAGGGGGGTATGGGTCTCCCAAAATTAAGGGAGTACTTTTGTGCAGCTCAGCTCAGACATGTCATATGCTGGTGCACACCAGACTATAGTTAAGTGGAAACATATGGAAAAAACGTTTGGAGGATACCCAATTCAAAGTGTTATTGGGGATGAAGACATATATGAGAAGATCAAAAAATACATGGATCCAATTACAATATATTTACACTGGAATTGTGGTTCAAAACATAAAAAAAAACACAAGATAAAGAAAGACATTAAAATACTCAGGTGGGTAGCAAATGATAGCGATTTCAAACCAGCAAAGTATGATAAAGGGTTCAAACAATGGATAAGCAAGGGGATTACCGGATGGTTTACCCTTCAGAAAGATGGGGAGCTGGAGAGTTTTCAAAAAATGAAGAAGTATAATTTAGACAAAGATGAATTCTACAGGTAACTGCAATTGAGAGACTATTACAAGACAGAAATCAGGTGGGATCCCTCGATGGAAGTGAAAGGGCTGATTGAAATTGTGATAAATTCATTTAATGGAAGGAAAATTAGAATAATTTCCACTCTATATCAAAAACTGATGATGAATA
Organism: Fundulus heteroclitus; assembly: GCF_011125445.2. Lineage (NCBI taxonomy): Eukaryota > Metazoa > Chordata > Actinopteri > Cyprinodontiformes > Fundulidae > Fundulus > Fundulus heteroclitus. The sequence goes on along the minus strand of NW_023396684.1, from coordinate 144,892 downwards.
AACATTCGACTAAGTATATAAAGGAAAGGTGGGAATCAGAGCTTAATATGACAATTACAGATGAAGATTGGCTAGATATGTGAAAAACACATCAGACATCCACCAATTCACGGATATGGAGGGAGTTCACATGGAAAAATCTAATACGATTTTTCATCACGCCTAAAGTCAAGAATAAATATAAAGATACAAACATGGGTTGTTGGCGGAATTGTGGATCAATGAATGCCGATCATTCTCACATATTCTGGAACTGTCCTAAAATTGTTACAAAAAAATGTACATGAAGCTGCAAAGAAGATTCTGGGATATGATATTCCTATGAGCAGTGCAGTGCCATATCTTTGCAATTTGAACAATATCAAAGTAAGGGTAAAAGACAGGTATCTGATTAAGATTTTGTTAATTGCATGCAAAAAAGCTATCACGAGGAAATGGGGACAGGCAGACCCCCCTTGTCAAGAACAATGGACTGGAATAATAGAAGAAATCTACATTATGGAAAAGCTGACACATCGTCTAAGACTTCAACAAACTCAAATGGAAGAAAAGTGGAGGAAATGGACAACATTCAAGACAAAAGACAGCGACAAAGATAAAAAAAGAAAACTAGATAATTCAGACGGGATAAAGGCCAAATAGAGGAATAGCTCCCAAGCGAAAGCTCCATGTTATGTTAAGTTCGAAGTGAAATGTTCATGTACATTGTATATGTAAAGAAGTGAAAAATACCAATAAAAAGTTAAATGATAAAAAAAAAAACCCGCACTCGACAGTGACATGGTACCAAATGCTAGCAATGTTATATTGCTAGCCTTTGTTCAAAATGCTAGGTATACACGGTTTACAAGACATTTCCCAATAAACATTTTTAACTTCACCCTCAGCCCGCTGCCCAAACCTGTCATTTTCAGTTCTGTTCAGTTTGGCCATTCACGGAAGGGGCGTTGAAGGAGGAAGTTGTTGGTTTCTTCATGGCAGGCTAGCGTTAGCCTTGCAGCAGCATGTGGCTAACGGCGTAGTCTGGATAGCTTGAAGGCCACGTTCTTTGACCGGGATGCAGTCCGATGAGCAGGGGTTTTCCTCAGCATCCAGCCTTCAGCTCCATTGGTGTTCACTTCCCTGTACAGGCTGAGGAAAAATACACAGAACTGTTTCAGATGCAGGATCTTTTCCCCTGCATCTGATTGTGAAGTTAGGACTGCAACTTAGCTCTGTATTTGCCCAAACATGTTGTTTGTCCGGATTCAGTCAGGTCCTCTGCTGAAGCAGACAGTCGAATCTAGCAGACCCTGGATCAAGTGTTGTCGGTCCAGGCAATCTTTCAGATGTTCCAGCAGATGAGGCCATATGGCCCCATGGTTCAAGCATCCTCCCTTGTCCTGGAGAGGTGATCTGTGCAGCTGCTGAAGAGGTCTGCAGAAGTGGGGGTCTTTTTCTGTGGGAGGAAAGTTTTTATCACCAGCAGGGGACCCCCTGGTGAGAGAAGGAGGGGGCTGTCCCCACTGGCTCTCTCTCCTCTGTGGCTGTGTCATCAGAATTCAATCTGATTCAGTCAACCATTTTGATGATCCTGGCGGTACTATCACAACACCATAATCACCGGACCTGAACCGAATGGAGATGGTTTGGGGTGAGCTGGACCGCAGAGTGAAGGCAAAAGGGCCAACAAGTGCTAAGCATCTCTGGGAACTCCTTCAAGACTGTAGGAAGACCATTTCAGGTGACTACCTCTTGAAGCTCATCAAGAGAATGCCAAGATTGTGCGAAGCAGTAATCAAAGCAAAAGGGGGCTACTTTAAGAACCTAGGTTAAGACATATTTTCTGTTTTTTCACACTTTTTTGTTAAGTATATATTTCTACATGTGTTAATTTGTAGTTATGATGCCTTTAATGTGAATTTTCAATTTCCATAGTCATGAAAATGAAGAGAACTCTTTGAATGAGAAGGTGTGTCCAAACTTTTGGTCTGCACTGTACAGGTAGAAGGTTTAGATGAAGCTAAAATTCTAAACAGTTCAAACACCACGCAGGTTCTAAAGATTCCTCCAATGCTGCCTCACTTACTGAATTTTACCAATTATTTTATTTTTAATGGAATAAATTTTATTTATGAAGAATCCCATAAAGTGATTACTGCTAAGAGCTAAGGGAATGGATGGATCAACAGAGCTATGACTCTGTAAGTTTGGCAACTTCAATGAAGAGATATCTTGGATTATTTTTAATCTCCTCAATTAATGATTAAAAATATGCTGCTCTAACTCAGTGAAGGGTCTTTTTATACAACAGTAGACTGTTTTTCTAGATCAGGTAGGATTCCTCATGGTGTGTAGAGCTCCATTTTCTCTTCAATTTCCTAAAATTTTTTTTCTCCAAAAAGAACGCAGCTCTAAATTTAACCAAGGAGCCAGCTTCCTGTGAATAATCGCCTTCTTTTTCAAGGGAGATACACTGTCTAATGCAAAACGCAACGTATATAAACTATTAGTAAGACATTTACAGTTAAATAAATAAATCATTTTCATTTGTCATCCGGGATGGAAGTAACATTCCCTATAAACGATCGGTCTCCATCAACGTCTTAGTAATTTTTTCTCTTTTTAAACCTAAAGGTACGATCCAGCACTACTTTGGTTCAGACTGTTACTGGTACTTACTTCCTGGTTCCTGAGCCAATCATTTGAGAATTCCCAAAACAGTGCGCAGCATTTGGTATTTTATTTTGGCGAAAGAGCAGCAGCCTGCAAACATGGAAACCAGTAAAAGAAGCAGACCAGATTTTGAACAGAATAAAACATCTTATACCTGTATTGTGGAAATAAAAATTCAGTGCAGTTTTACAGCACCAATCAACTGTTGAGTTAATGGCTAGTTTCCGTGAAAGACATAGTGTATGTGTTGTTCGGATTTTAACCATTAAGTTATTTAAGCCTCCTTTTTGCCATTTTTATTGAACCTCTAGCAGCAACAATTAGACAAACAAAGGTTATTAAAGGCATAAAATGCATGAATATAGAGCACAAGATTAGTCTTTATGCTGATGATGTATTACTCTATCTTCAGCACTCAAACTCTTCCCTTTCTCAAGTAATTAGATTACTAGAATCCTTCTCAAAGGTTTCTGATTACTCTATAAACTGGTCTAAATCTACGGTACTGCCAATTAATTGCTCTTTCCAAAACCACCTAGATTTACATTTGCGCTCAGGAAACATCACATATTTGGGTATCACTGTGTCGTCTAAACTTGCGGATTTAGTAAAATCTAATCACATCCCACTTTTAAAAAAGATAGAAGATGACCTGGATAGATGGAAATCGCTTCCAATTTCACTCATGGGTAGGGTAGCTTCGATTAAAATGATGGTCTTACCTAGAATTAATTACTTATTTTCAATGATCCCCAATAAACCATCATTTGACTGGTTTAAATCTCTAGACTCTTCAATCTCTAAATTTCTTTGGAAAGATAAACCGCCCCGTATCAGCTTAAAGACGCTACAGAAAACTAAAGACAGAGGGGGACTAGATCTGCCTAACTTCCATAAGTACTACTTGGCAAATAGACTACAATATATCACTAAATGGATAAAGCATAATCCTTTAGACAAGCCCTGGATAGATATAGAACAGAAAATATGCAATAATATCATGATTTCAGATTTGCCGTTTATTAGCTCAAATATAAAACGGCATACATGCTTTAAAAATATCAATATCAGCTCTACTCTGACAGCATGGTGGGAATTTCTTAAAATGACAAAGTTGTCACTTATCCCATGCAGTCGTACACCCATCTGGAACAACCCTGACATCCTACAAAATAATAATATGATAAACTTTACATACTGGAAGAATAAAGGTATTGAATATCTGGAACATTTACTTGATGGAACAGAGTTCATCAATTTTTCCAAACTAAATATGCAATATGGCATTAGTAAAAATATTTTTTTGGAATATGAACAACTTAAATCTATAATTACAAAAAAATTTAAGCATATTAAAGGTGGTTTACAAATTCCAAGTAATATATTAGAGTTCCTAGATTTAAACCCCCCCAAACTACTGTATAAATCATACAGGACACTGACTAAAATAGATGATTCAATATCTCTTCCTATTATGAAATGGGAAGAGGATCTATCAGTCAGCTTTGAACAAAACTTCTGGGCTCAGATATGTCTAAGAACTTTCAAATTGACTAGAAACACCAACTTACAACTAATACAATACAAAATCCTTCACAGAGTACACTACACAGGACAAAGATTATTCAAGATGGGTCTGGCACAATCTAATATCTGTCCACACTGCATAGGCAATCATCCTGATAATTATATTCATGCGTTATGGTTATGCACACCAGTCATGAGGTTCTGGACGCAGATATGTAAGGACTTATCAAAGTGCTTGAGCTGTAAAATTACACCTTCCCCATCAGTTTGCTTGCTTGGTAATTTTGAGGAAAGCCCTCTGGGGAATAAAATAGTTTACATGGTTTTCACTGCACTATGTATCGCAAAGAAAACTATCCTCATGAATTGGAAAAGTAAGGAGAATCTCAGTATCAATCAGTATAGAGATCTTTTGTTGGATCATATTAATCTTGAGACAGCATCTGCATCCACATCTGTTCGATCTCTTTGGGCTCCTTTGATAAGCACTATCACTTAGTGGAATGGGGGTGGTGGGTTGCTTCCTGCAGGGCACAGTGGCTGGGTGGAGGGGTTCCTGGGACTCTGGGGGCACTTGGAGTGGGGCGCTTGGTGGGTCTGACTCCAGGGTCTGTTGCCCCCATCTGGGAGGAGCTTGGGAGGCCTACGGGTGGCCCACAGCACCGCTTGCGGGGCTCTTGGGGAGCTGCGTGGTGACGGACGTGGGTTACTGACCTGGTAGCTGTGCTGCCGCTGGGTGGGGCCGGGGTCGGTCTAGGGGTGTCGGGTCTCTGGGGCGCGCCGCCCTCGGGCGGGGGCCCCGGCGGGTCCCCGGGGGTTTCGGTTCCGGGGGGTGTGCCGCTTGGGGTCTGGGCCGGCATGCGCCCGGGTGTCTGCCCCTGCACGGGGCCTCTGGTGCGCTGGGGGGCCTTGGGGCCTGTTGAGCTGGTAGGGGGGCATGGTCATTAACATCTCAGGGCAGATGCTCTTCCCCTTCTTTGGGTTGGCACTCTACTAGTGGGGGGAGGGGAGGGAGGGGGAGTAGTGACTTACCCAGCCTGGATGTCTAGTGTCGAATGTATGGTGAGATGTTTGAATGTTAGTGTTGGGGAGGGATTAAATCTACGGGTGGGGTGGGGGGGGGGGGGGTTTGGTGGACGTTCTGGTGGGCTTGTGTCCGGCCCCCTGTCCCGGTCCTGTCCGTGTAGTCTCCCGGTGCGGGTTTCGCCTGGGGGGTGGGGTTTGGGATGGCTCGTGCGGGCTGGCTGGCCAGGGTCCCCCATCTTATTAATTAATTTATTTATTTATATATATATTACTATTATTATTATTATTATTATTATTATACATTTTATTTGGAGGGGGGGGTTAAAGCCAGTAGGCTTGGGGGGTGGGCTGGGGGAGGTAGAGGTGTTGGTCCTGGTGGGTGGTTGGCTGGCGGGCCCTGCGGCCTTTCCCTGGCCCCCGGGCTATGGTGGTGCCGCTGGAGGGACCCCTTTCTCCGGGTGGAGCTTTCGGGGAGCGGGGGTGCCTATTGGAGTCAGTAGGGGAGCTGGCTCCCTGGGTTGGCTCCCCAGGCCTTTGCTCCCCATCCCCGGACTCCTCCCTCTGCCTGCTCCATCACGCCGCCACACATGTAGGTCCTTGGGGAGAGGGCGTTACTGGAGGTTGCCACCTTTTGGTGACATCCCTCTCCCCAATTTTATCATGCATTTTAGACACTTTCACTCCAAACATTTTCACAACGCACAATCATGTAGGCCACGATATGGGGGGGTTGGGGGGAAGACGTCTGGGGGGGAGGCTTATGTTGTGTGAGCCTCGCCTCGGGCGGCTCCCTTCACCCCCTCTGGAATTTAGACATTGAGGGTTCTGGGTAGTTGCTTGGAGGGGGTCGCTGGCACCAGCTTCCTTCCGGAGGGGGGGTGGGCTGTGCCGTGCACCCCCTTTGGTGCTCCCAGTTTTAAATACACCTGAGATCAACATGCAACAACACAACATCTGAGCGGGCGTAGGGAGGATCAGGGGACTTTTGCACACCCCCGATCTCCGATCGCGGCACGGAGTCTGGGGCCTGGAGGAGGTGCGGGCCACTGGGTCCGGGGTCTTGGCGGGGGGCTGCCGCAGGTAGCCAGCGGCTTACCGGGTCTGGGGCTGACGCCTCTGCTCTCCCCAGGAAGGGATGGGGGGCAGGGGTGGCTAGGGTAAGGTCGGGGTGGGAGGGGGTTTATTAGGTATATAGTGGGTGAGGGGGGGCTCTGGTCGGGTGGCCCGTGGGGCACAAGGGGGGGATGGTGTGAATGAGTTGTTTTTTTTTTTCCCCCAGGTTCGGGTCCGGTCCGCTCCCTCTCCCAAGAACATCTCAAGTCTCCGATAGGTGCGGAGCCCATCCCCCCACGTCCTGCCCTCCTCCGCTGCTTTGGCAGGCGCCTGGCCCTCTGGCGCGTTGACGGTCCTCGGGTTTGGGGCGGGTTCCCGGGTGGGCGCCGGCACATTCCCGGCGGTGGCTTCGCGGGGCCTGGCCCCCCGGGGGCGGCCGGGGGCCCTGGGGCCTCTGGCCCTCAGGGCCCATGGCCCGGCATTGCGGTGGCTGGGGGATTTCCTCGGGGTCGTCTCTCCTCTTTCCTCGGGGGGGGGGGGGGGGGGTTGCAGATTTCCTGTGAAGGCCCCTCTCAGGCGCATTGCTTTGGGTGCCCCTTTGGGAGTCCGGGGTTACTGGTCCCCTGACTCCTGCCTCCTGCTCGGGGAACGTGGGTCTTCGGTTCTCCACAATCACTATCGAACTATTTCCTTCTGGATAATTTTCACCTAAACTAGTGCACTTTCACAAACTCCCACAGGTGCTGGGTCCCAGGTATTAAATGTTCACTTATATACAGAAAGCCTATAATTTATTTATTTATTTTCTTTTACTTTCTTTTTTAGGTATCACATTACACATGTCAGCTTAAATAATAATACATATGATTTAGCAATGGTATCAAGGTGTTACACGATTGTATCTGTTGCTTTATGTCTGTTGGTTGTGCTGTTCTTTTTGTGTCTCTTTCCAGGTGATGGAGCAGACAGAGGACGTTTTACCATTCGCTTCCTTTTATCTCTTCTTTCTTTCACCTCTTCTTTCTTTTTTTTCTCTTCTTGTATTTCTTTTAATCTCCTACTTTCCCATTGTAGTGTCCATATAATTTGAAATTCTCCCTGCAGGAATCATAATAAAAATATTTACATGCACAAATCAAGCGGAGCATTATGGCGAAAGCTGCTTGCTCCACTTGTGAAAGTAAAATCTGTCGAGCTCTATTTGGCATTAAGATATCAATTCTTATTGCCACATTGCTAGACAGGACACTGGGGGTGAAAAAAAAAAAGCTCCTTTAAGCCTTTCATACAGTAGTTATGACATACCATCCGCCTCTATCAGCCAGTCATTCCAGAAGATCATCATCATCTGGGTTTCCACCCTCCTCTTGTTACTCCCTGGCAGAGAAAGTTGCACACAAATAAGATTTTGCATGACATTAAAAGAGACAAAACTGACTGGGTTTGCATACAAGGCAGTATCTTAGCCTGAAATGTTTAATATAAGTAATTCTGGAATAATTACATAGTTGAACTAATTAGGCTCACTATTTGGCAAGAAACAGTTTTTCTTGCTCACTCTTGATTCATAAACACTTATGAATGAGTTGTTTACTGCTTAATCAAAGCATGGTGTTGATATCATGACGATCATGAAGCAGGCCTGCTTTATGAAAGATGTGCAAAGCCTGATTGAGATTCATTCAAAACATTATGGGCTCTTTGGAAGTCAGTAGGGAAGGTTAATTCAAATTTCAAGAATCAATTTTATTCCAATTCTCAGGATTTAGAATAGATTATTTTCAATTTGATCTCAAATTAAATGTCTGGTATTAAAAACATTTTTTAGCTGTTAACTGAATTTCATGAATGTGTAGTTATGCATTATATTGATACTAGTATCATTGTATTAACAATTAACTGCAAATTGATAAAGTAAAAGGAGTTAAAGGTGGCCTTAAGGACCAAAGCCTCTCCCTGAATGTTGAGACATTTGTTTTCACAAACATGCTGTGGAGCAGAAAACCCAAACAGACCCAGGGTAGAAAATATAGACACCTGAGAATATCTACAGCTGCTATTTCTGTTTAATTCATTAATACTTTACTAAACCAAATTGAAAATAAATGTGAACACTAACCTAGCGTAATGTTAAAATTATGACATTAAAAATTCACCTCCCAGGCTGGAGTGTGAAGGCTCCAATGAAGTATGGTGCGTCAATGCCTCCGACCATTAGGTGGAGATTGGCGCTTTGTTTTGTTTTTACCCTGCTGAGGTCTCAGAGCAGAAGAAGTGGTAATAGCTTAAAGCGGTCTTTAAGCTAAAGTCTGTGCTCTACTGATAAAAAACACAAAGTTACAGCTCCCACATAATTGGCGTGCTGTGCACAGACTGTGAGCTCTCTGGGGACAATAGAATTCTGTAGGAAATGATGGGAAGACTTTCTGGTCCTTTTCAAACTAATAAAAGCACATTCAACGACGACCTGGAAGTTATTCTGTTTGAGCATGCGCAAAGAAGCTGATGGTACAGATCGGGTAGTATCTCAAATTAAGACGCAGCTCATGTGCTGTTGTGTGGGTCCTCTTCTTTTTCTTCTTCTCTTTTTTTAATGACGGTTGGCAAACAACTTATAGGTGCATTACCGCCACCAGACAATCTATTATATTCTCTCTAAAACACCCGTCCTTCTTAGAAAACTAAAAATACTCCCAAATACTGTATCCCCAGATGACCTCTGAAACAATTCCCTTATATCTAATTTATTTTTATTCCTGCCTAATTCTCTACACAACATCTCTTTCTTGAGTATATTTATTACATAGGAAAAAATTATAAAGTACCCTTCCATCAAACTCAAACCACGCCCACATTTCACACCTTTCAAAAAGTGACAGCCGGAAGTCCCGCCTTCAACTTCCAGCGGAAGTCCCGCCTTCCTTAACCGGAAGCCCCACCTTCTACTGTCCCCGTATGTTCCACTTTCTACCTCCAGGGGGCGCTGTCCCGGCCCTCGGAAACCCCCTCCCTTTGACCGCGCTTAAAATATTATTATTTTTAATTATTATATCAATTATAGTTATATATTTATTATTGTTTTTAATCATTTTAATTATTTAATTCATTTATGCATTATCTCCATGGTCAGGAGATGTGTTTTTTCTGGGGTTTTCTTATAACCAAACGTTATGATGGAATTTGGGTTTATGATGGAATTAGCTCAGCTAATAACTGCTGCAAGATAGGTTTTCTCTTCACTTTCCTCCTCTAAGCAGTCGGTAAGCTCTTAACTTAAAAGCATTTTACAGAGCGGACCAGCTTCTACGCGGCACAGCTAAAAAGCAGAGAAATCCCCGACAGCCCTCCTCAGGACACTGAATTGAATGATCGGTTCAGCTGGTCTGTTAGGGGAGGGGTTTTGCTCCACTAGCCCGCACCGCTAGTTCCAGACACCGCTGCATCTTTTGCAATCCACATCAGATCAAAGTTTATTCGGTCAGACTTTCGAGACGGCATGGTCAGTTTAAACCCAGCATGATCCTTCCTGTCTGTAGACTTCAAAGGATGGTTTTCCGCCCCACACAGAGTAAGTGTTGTAACAAACACCGTTTCGGGTGGCGAGACGGACGGGGACCGTGACGTGAAAGGATTGCGCCTTTTTCCAATCAACATTGCCCAGAAAGCGCCTTATTCAGACAATTTTAAACCCAGCGGGACACATCCTGCCGTCTGTAGAATTCAAAGGATGTTTTTCCGCCCTGCGCCGTGCAAGGTGCTATTTCAAACACCTATACGGGCGGTGAGACTAGGCGGGGTCGTGACGAAACAATCTGTAAACTATGCTGAGGAGATGGTCGATTATGCTAGTGTACAGCTGTCATGACATCCAGGCCTAGTAAACATGTCGCTGGCGGGGTTTAACGATCAGACGATGTGGCTATTGTTTCGGCTACCTGGGGGTACCTGCATGAATCCCGCCCTCAATTCAAACCTTTGCTATAAAGCGTCCAGTGAACACCCCTTTCAGAGACACAGGCGGCTTAAACGTGCATCATGTCCAGAGGTTGTTCTTCATCTGATTCTTTCTCTTTATCAATCTCATCTTTAAATGACTCGCTACAGTTTCAACAACAAGTTACAGATGTTTTAAATGAAATCACGCAAATGGTTAACGACCTTCAAAATATACCTGTTCAGCATGGGGTGGGGTTTGCGGATTTAAATCCAGGTAATTCACCGGATAGGCAGCAGGGTCATACGCACTCAGGTTCGAATTATGAACATTTATTATCACTAGAACAAGCTATCCATCAATTAAACGTTTCTGTCTCTCAAACATTTACCTCTAATCCTACAAGCGATCAGTTACCGCAGCAGCAGCAGCAAGGGGGTCATTTAAATCAAAGTGTTGTCGAAAGCGGTGAACATGATCGGTCTGGTTCTTCACATACTGTTATGCAGAATCCCTCATCCAGATCGCCTCAACAGCCCCGCTTGACCGTACCTGTCGTTCCTGCGCCCAACCCACAGGATCAGCCCTGCACGAGTCAGTCTCAGCCGGCTGCTAACCCTTGCTTTGAACGCGAGCGCTTTAATGCTGTAGAAATAATCGTGACAGCTTCACGACCCGGTGAAATTCCTAACCCCGCCGAATTTTACACATAGGTTTATCATCTTCTCACCGAGCTGGCGGACTCTGTTACACATTCGGCGTCACGCAATGATATCGTACAGCTCGAATTAAGAGGGGAAGGATTTTCACGTCATGCTGTCATTCAGATAAACGATGACGGTGATTCAGTTCTGCCTGCATTTGTGGAATTTTTAGACGAGTTAACACAGTCTAATGAAGAATTGCCAGGACCTGAAAACTTGGAAATAGTACTTCAAATTGTTCGAAACCCTCACGGCGGTGCAAAACGCAAGGCGACAAAAATGTTGGACTGTGAGCTGATTCATAAAAAACGACGTCATCTCTATATTGTTGAAAATGCTTCTAATCAGCTTTGCTTTGCAGCCAGTCTAGCACATCTTTGTAACCCTGCTTTTACAGACACCCAAGCCATGCATCAAGCCTCACTGTGGCAACGGACAGCCGGCCTCACTGAGCAAACTCCTGTGACTTTCAGCGATGTGCATAAATTTGAAGAGATAGTCAACAGGAAGATTGTTGTTTTCTTTAAAGACAACAAGGAGGCGATGCTTCGTAAATTCCAAACCGGCTTTTCAGATCGTTCAAATCCGTTGTTCCTGTTTCTGTTCAAAAGCCACCGTTATGGAATAAAGAGTCTCACAGGTTTCACAGGCTCGAGGCACATTTGTGGCTACTGCTTTAACGGTTACGATACCATTGGCACGCATTATTGTAAGGTTCACTGTTCCGTATGCCTCGACTCAAATTGTACTCTCCAACAATACAGCCTTGTGCACTGTACAGGTTGTAAACGAATCTGTCGTAATTCCTTCTGCTTTGCTAAACACAGAGACCCCACATCGAGACCTAAACTCGGGAAGCTCGTAAGTAACTGCGACACAACAAAGTTCTGCCCTGAGTGTAAAAAGCTATATTACGTAGCCGCAGGTGGAAAGGGCAAGCCCCATGATTGTTCAACTAAATGCACGGTCTGTCGTCAGAAAGTGCCTCACGGTGCTGATTTAACATTAAACGACCATCTTTGCTATATTAAACCAACCCTGACTGATGCGTAACTCCGCGATAAGCTAGTTTTTTATGACTTTGAAACTTTTACAGATCAAACCGGAAAACACATCCCGTATCTTGTATGCACAAAAACTTTGGCTGGGGATGTTTGGTATTCTTATGGTTTGAACTGTGTCGGGGATTTTCTGCTCCACTTCAGAAAACCTCGTTTCAGAGCTCATGCTTTTCTAGCCCACAACAGTCGTGGGTTTGACTCATACTTGATTCTGAGTGAAATGGTTCAGCTCGGCATTAAACCTCGTCTGATCACACAGGGAAGTAAAATCCTCTGTTTTACCAAACCTGATTACGGCCTAAAATTCATTGACAGTCTTTCGTTCCTTTCCATAAAACTCAGTCAAATGCCAAAAGCGTTAGGCTTCACTGATCACTCTAAAGGTTTTTTCCCTCACTTGTTCTCCTCTGAGAAGACTTTAAACTAGTAGGTCCGCTTCCTCCACCCAGCTTCTACGCTGTGCAGCACATGAACCCCGCCGAGCAGGAACGTTTTTCCAGCTGGTACAACGAGGCGTATAAGCACCCCTTTGACTTTCAGAAAGAGGCTCTTTATTATTGCAAAAATGATGTTGAGATTCTTTTCAAGGCTTGTGTGAAATTCAGAGAAGAGTTCTTTAAAGAGACAAATGTGGATCCATTAAAGTCTATAACAATAGCCGCCGCTTGTATGAACGTTTTCACATCGAATTTCCTCCCTCCTAACACACTAGCCATACCTTCCCCGGTGGATTATCGGCGTCAGTGCAAGAATTTTTCAGACGCTTCCATTCAATGGTTGGAGTGGGAAGGTGCTAAACGGGGCATTTTCATTCAACATTCTCTTAATCGAGGTGAAATGAAAGTGGGGCCTTATTATGTGGATGGATTTGCAGAGATTCGGGGAGTAAAGACTGTGTTTGAGTTCAATGGATGTTTTTATCATGGTTGTCCCGCCTGCTTTCCAGCTGACCAGACGTGCCCGCTCAGAGGAGTCTGCTTTGAAAAAATCTACTCTGCTACCATGGAGAGAGCCAGGGTATTGGAATCGGTTTATGGGGTACATGTGGAGATGAGGTGGGAACATACTTGGAGTTTGATGAAGGCATCACACTCGGGTCGGTAGATTTCACATCTTTGTATCCGTTTGTGAATGCAAACTGTAGCTATCCACTAGGCCATCCCAAAATCATTTGCAAAGATTTTGACGATCCCCGTAGCTACCTTGGGCTTTTCAGGGCGACCGTGTACCCGCCTCGTGGTCTGTTTTTTCCCGTTTTGCCGTACAGGACGTCCACGGTAAACTGGTGTTCACACTGTGCCGGACTTGCGGCGAGATGAACTACCAGTCGGGTCCTTGCACTCACTCTGATGAAGAGAGAGCGTTAACAGGTTTATGGGTCAGTGTGGAATTCAGCAAGGCTCTTGAGTTGGGATATAGCCTCGCTGAAATCACTGAGGTTTGGCATTTTGAAAAACAGAGCAGTTCAATCTTTAAACCGTATATCCACACTTTTCTCAAGGGTAAACAGGAGGCTTCAGGTTTCCCGGCTGAAGCTACGGACGAGGAAAGTCGTTTGAAATATGTGGCAGACTACAAACGTGAGCAAGGCATCCAGCTAGATGCACGGAAGATCGAGGTGAATCCGGCTAAAAGGCAGGTGGCAAAATTGTGTCTGAACAGTTTTTGGGGTAAATTTGCACAGAGAAACGATTTGGCTCAGACAAGCATTGTCAGCGAGCCGGAAGAGTTTTTTAACTTTCTTTTTTCTGGTAAATACACAGTAAGCTACTTTCACTTCCTGAACGATGAAATGTGTATGGTTCAGTGGAAATACAACAAGCGTTGTATCGCTCCACCCAACAAGGTGAATGTCTTCATCGCTGCCTTTACAACTGCTCACGCGCGTCTGAAATTGTACACCTGTCTCGAAAGACTTAAAGAGCGAGTTCTGTATATTGACACGGACAGTCTGATCTACGTGGTTAAACCGGGTCCCTAGAGCTAGGACATTTACTTGGTGACTTGACTGATGAACTTTCAGGTGATTCGATAGAGGAATATGTTTCCGCAGGTCCAAAAAGCTACGCCTACCAGACCAGAAGTCAGAAACGGGTTGTGATAAAGTTTAAAGGTGTCACTCAGACTCACGAGTGTAGTGAGAGGGTGAATTTTGACAGCGTGAAAGACCTGGTGGAAGGTTATCTGCAAGGTTCTACAGGGGATGTCTTACAAGCTCCACAGCACACCATCAGGCGGAATAAAAGAAGCTTCCAGCTTCAAAATGCCACATTTCAGAAAAAGCACCGTGTCATGTATGACAAGAGAAGGCTTTTTCCTGACGGAACAACCCTTCCTTTTGGCTATTAAAAGGTTAACTGAGGGGGGGGGATGACTCTTTCCCGTGAAGCACAGGAGGTCGAATTTGATCCTAGATTCAAAACCCCTTTTTCACTTCTAATAGCAGGGCCGAGTGGTTGTAGAAAATCTTTTTGTTGTTAAAAATGTTTTGCAGAATTGTAACCATGTTATGGATGTTGTTCCTGTAAATATCGTTTGGATTTAGACCTGTTTTCAAAGTATGTATTCTGAATTGCAGAAAATGAATAAAAAGATTAAATTCATCGAAGGACTACCTCATTCTTTCGATGACGAAAATCTGTTTCCTCCTGATCATAATCATTTGGTTATCTTAGACGATGTGATTTTCCAGGCCTCAGAACACCCGGAAGTAGTCAAGATTTTCACTCAATATAGACATCATGAAAATATGAGTGTTATAATGTTAAGCCAGAATGTCTTTCATCAAGGTAAATACAGTCGTACCATCAGTTTAAATGCTAATTATATGGTGCTGTTTAAAAACCCCAGAGATAAACTGCAACTGAATATCTTAGCCCGTCAGATATTTCCGTCAGAGAAAACTTTCTTTATGGAGAGTTTTCAAGACGCGACCAAAGATCCTCATGGGTATTTAATCGTGGATCTGACTCCCACTTGTCCAGATCGTTTCAGACTGAGAACTGGAATGCTCCCAGGTCAGTGGCCAACTGTGTATGTTCCTAAATTGTATTAATTTATCATGTCATCTCGCATAAGAAGAAATGTTCCCTTATTCAGAGCGCTCTGTCAAGCGACGCCTCAGAAACGTAAGGACATTCTAACCCACTGCTCACCCGACTTTCTTAAAGCCTTATGTGAAATAGCTCTAAATGTCCTAAAAGGTAGCGTTCTGGAAAATATCTCCTTTTCAACACAAAAAACTGGCAAAGTAGAAAAAGATAATCAGACTGCTGGCTGATAAAAGAACCGGTTTAAAACGCAAGTCTGAAAAATCAGACAGGCGGGTTTATTCTTCCCTTGCTGAGCGTCGTCGCGCCTTTATTAAGAGAGGTGTTGGGAGGTGTCATCAGGAGATGAGAGAAAATGTCTCTTAGGACTGCGCAAAAAATGTATCTCATTTCACCACATCAGTTCAAACGTTTGATCCCGTCAGAGCCTTCCATCAGACAGACGGCCAAAGAGGATTTGGATTCTAAAATGAGAGAGATTCTGAATGAACAGGGACTGAGTTCTTATAAAAAATTAAAAGGTACAACGCTCTGCTGCAGAGATATCTCACTCTAATGAAGCAGGGTCAGCTGGACGAACCCCAGGTGACTTTAAATGTGCAACGTTACCCTGTGCCTGGAAATAATGAGGCTGACTCTGGCTCTGGTTCTAACGGTTTTACAGCCTCTCCTGCTGAATTGGATCAGACCGCTATCGAGGTTTTAAGAGCTCTGCCTAACAGAGATCGCAAAAATGCTGAATACATACTGAAAAGGTTAATGCAAGTCGGTACGAGTTGGACTTCGAAAGGGGAATTTGTTTACCGCGATCGTGTGATGGGGGGCTCACATTTGGTTGATTTGCTGAAAAATCTTTTGCTCCCTTTTAAGAGGAAAACACACAGCCAGGAATCTGTAGGTTGGATCCCGTTCATGGCTGTCTTGAAGGAGTTAAACATCCCCGTATCGTCAGTCAGTAATCCGCAAGCTCGTGACCAATACAGAGGCATGGCAGAAACAGATGTATCGGAGAAGAACAAAGATAAGCCCGTCGTGAAACGAAAAGGAAAAATTGTGTTGTCCCCTAAATTCTCCGGAATAGACTTTGAGCATCCCGCCCCTGAAAACGGATGTGCTCGAAGCAAGAGAGTCAACAAAACCCCTGCATGATTGAAATTTTCACCCTAAAAGTCTGTATGAAATAAAAACTGGAGAAATGAATTTGTAATAAAGAAAACTTTAATGTTTCAAATTATTCATGTGAACAGTGTTTTTATTTTAGACAAGTTACAACTTGTAACAATCTTTAAACATTTGTAAAGAGCAGGTTCCGTGAATAAACGAGCACGAGGCCCTATTTTTAATACAATTCTGATACTTTTTCACAAAATCATATACCATGACATCATTTTCATAAACGTCACCGTGGTAGGTAGCCAATATGTCATGCACTGAAAGCCCACAGGCTTTATGACACAGATAATAAACACAATGATGGCCGCACACGACGGATAGAGTGTCTTGAAGTTGACGATTATGATACAATGTTTTTGAGGATCTATCTTTCAAAAATGTCACTATGCTTGGTGGATAAAATTCAAAATCAGGACTGAATCCATAAGAGTCGAAAAAGGTGGCTTGATCATTCTCTTCCAAAGTCAAAGCTAGCCAGTGTTCTCCAGGCATGTGTGAAGGATGAGTGTTTACGATGAAATAGGCCGGTCCTTTGTACGTGCGTTTCAGTAGGGGGAGCTGATCAGATGCCCAGACGCCGTGAAATAAATCCCTCAGGAGATTATGCATCAAATTCTCGATTTCGTGGTTATTCATGTTTTTAATAAAAATCCACCAAGACCTGCCTTTTTGAGTCGATTTCCAAAATTGAATCGTAACATGCGTACACAATCAGGGTGGTCGTGTGAGGCAGAGGAACTCTGAACCTCATTTCCAGTCTCAAATTCCCATTACACACCGGGGACAGAGCGTCAGCGTCCTCGCTCGGGTTGAGATTAAAAACAAACAGGGAGTAACCTTCGTTAAAGTCCTCTCGAGCGATGCTCAAAGAAAGGTCTTTTAAATGACGACCAATAGCGGTGAACATGTTGTAATATTCCCTCACTGAAATACAATCGCTGAATTGAAGTTGAAACGCTTTGGCTGGCACCTGTCTGCCGTCTTTGCAGAGAGCTAAATATTCTACATCCATATGCTTAAAGTTGAAAGGGGACATGCTTCTCCTGCCTGTGAAGGCTTCGTGGTTCACCAAGCCTAAAACTACATATCTAGGTAGGGTACCCAAAAACAGATTCTCCTGTGTACATATCCTGGAATTTTCTGGGATAGAATATGTTTTCACGTTCACGCGGGAAAGTGGATATAGGGCGTTTCCTCTCATTAATGCTGAAGCGTGACCCAGCCGGATAGCCGGGGAGACTGAAACTTTTTTCACGAATAGAGAAGCCCCTAGAATTTTCAGTCAAAAGGTTGAATCACGAGGCTCCATCAAAGAGAATGCATTGCTAGCTCTGGTCAATTTAACTCTCATGTCGACAGAGTTCAATAGGAGTCTTTCGCAAAAGAATATATCAGCGTGAAGCGGCCCCATCAGGTGTAATTCCCTTGAATTAGCGGTGAATGAAGCTCTGCGGTTCATACCCAAGTTAGGACCATCTGACGTAACAATAGAATCGATTGCTCCAGCTGTATCTTTGTAAAAGAGACCTGCGCTAAATTGACTCTTTAAAGTGTCTTCCGAATAATTGAGTAAGGTTTCAATAATCGCCCTGTAAGGATGAGTCGCGCTACTCTGTGAAATTAACCTATCTCCCAGAATAACGTCGCATTGACTTAACATTGTATTCAGAGGGTAATTTATCAGTCCGACGGCTGCATCATTAGCTAGGTTGCTCCCGTCTGCGCTGGTAATTTTTAGACGGACGTGCAGCAAGGTGTCGTTCAAATCCAGGTATTTTTCTCCATCTCCGGGGATAAAGAACTCAATAGGCCCCGTGTCTGTAATAGCTGACACAGGTAGTATTTCGGTGTAAATCTTATCTTCCACAGATAGTTGAGTCATAGGGACCGTGAAAAGATTGAGTTCGGCCAGGGTACATTCTGATGATTTCTGATGTAAAAGAGCCATGATTGTTTTTTTAATGAAAATACTAAATCAGTTAAATATACCCTTGCTCGCAGCAGACTTCCTACTCCTAGGCTTGCTGTTGCGAACTGGTTTCTTCTTCTTCCGCAGTGCGAGTTTATGTGAGCACCAAACACGTTGCCCGGGAGGTCTCTTTTTAGCCCTTCTCGACAAAACCATCACGCCTGAGCCCTCCTGGTTATTCACACCTGTTATTTTGGTCATTGCTTTACCTATGACGTCTGAAGCAATGTTTGTGGTTTTGAGATGGGGTTTCGCTATTGCGAAGCCGGATTTAACTAGGGGTGATACGAAACAAAATAGTTTTGAAAAAATGGATCCAATCCCCCACCCGTACATAACGGGAGCGCCATAGAAACCTGGTAAAGCACCCCCGACCTGGCTTTGGTAATAGGAGACGAAACGGTGTGGGTCTTCTCTCAGGAAAAACATGTTTTCTTGATTTTTTATTTATTTTCCTTCTCACGTTTTAGTACATTGCAACGTTGCTGGTGCGAATGATTGCACGGCTATGAATGATTCCAGCCGCAGTCCTGTGATTTTATATGCATATTCTGTTTTCATCTAAACGCTCGATGTGAGGCAGTGGATCTGAAATGCAGCTTCACGATACACTTTCCGTATGTAAATTTCACCGGGGTGTTCTGATCCATTTTAATTTCAACTTGTATATTTTCAATGTGTTTCTTGGCAACAGGAATATAGTACAGTTTATGGAAGATTTCAGTTATAATATCCCCAAAAGAACCTCGGACCTGAACGGTTCGCAATAGCGGTGCATGAATGTCACCCACCATCTGTGAGGCAACAACGTCGCTGTATAAAAACAGATGGTAGAACCCGGCCCTGAAATCGATAGGGTTTGGGGCGTGCCAGTGGTCGAATTTGACCCATTTTCCGGGCTCCATTCCAAGCATGTATGCAATTGGAGCGGGAAAACGTAGGTGGTTCTGAGCTCCGGCTTGAAATTGGAGTAGGTTGGCCGTGCGGTTGACTTTGAAATAAATATCAGAATCTATCTTTCTCAGATGGGCTTCAATCTCTGTGATAAGCTGATTCAAATTAGTGTAGTATCCGTTTCCAATCTGTACGCGTTGGAATTTTTCCTCACCCGCTTTCCGCCATTCAAAATAAGCATTTTCTGAGGGGACATTATGCCATGTGTGAGGGTACGAAACCTCCGTCAAAGCCACTTGCCAGTGACCTTGTAAATTAATAGGCTCGGCTAAATATATATGCTATTACCCTTAAAAACATCAAACGCTTGCATTGGATGGTAGCGTCAGATGAAACCCTTGGTCCTCGGCCATGCGATCCATGGTGCAATGTCAGCCCTCCGGAGAGCAAAGCCCTAATTTATACATCACGCAGGTCATCGGCTTTCACCCAGGTGTTGAATTTCTCAGGCCAATTTTTCGATCGTACTAAGACCTGTCTGACCCCCCCGAACGGTGCGTTTGCCCAATATTTCACCCACTTGATACATTTTGTTTTTTGACATTTTTACCTTTTGAAGCTCCTCCGTGTAAAAAGAACCACGGACGGGCTCTCCGTCTAAATCTTTCAGCTTGAATACAGGAGGCGATCGCTGTAACGCTTCTGTAACTGTAAAGATTTCGTCCGTGAAACTCTGTTCATATTTTTTGTCAAACACTCCAAATACCTTGGATATTCTGACATGGTCGCCTTGCTTAAACGCCATCTTGAGTTTTGTGCAGCGTTTGGAATTAGTCCCGTACAAATTTTGAAACACCTGAAAAGCGTTACTGGCGGTGACCTCGACAGGGGCCATTTTAATACTCAAATGATAGCTGTGGTTGTAACTTTTGACCAGATCCTGAAGAACATGTCAGAGTGTTGTTTGCAGTGAAATATCTCCACATTCTTGATTTCAACGTACGATTAAACCTCTCAACCACGGAGGCTTTTATTTCACTAGCCGTGAAAAAATGTTCAATACCGTTTTTATCCATTAACGCTTTGAATGATTTGTTGAAACATTCTTTACCATCATCAGTTTGAAGTTTCTTTGGAATCTCACTCTCCTTTAACACGGGCTCGAAAGCTTTTACAACATCAGACGCTGTTTTCCTTTTTAAAACTCTGATGTAGGCTCTTTTGGAGAATACATCAATAACGGTTAATAAATAATTGTAACCGTCATTTTCATTGGACAAACTCTGCATATCACAAAGATCTGCTTGAAACTGTTTTAGAGGTCTGGTGACAAACACTCTATTTCTAGGAAATCTTATTCTCGCTGGTTTATGTAAAGAATATGCATCTTGTTCTGATAAAAAGTCTCGAACCTTTTCAATTGGGACCTTCTTACCAGTCTCACTTTCCATAGCCCTCTGTAATCTATCTACTCCGCCAAAAGAACCAGGGTGGCCAGGTGTGTAATATACACGTTTCATTAACTTTTCTTCAGCCATACCTTACCACACACATGTAGTTATGCTAAATGAAGGAGAAGACGCCTGTATTCAGGGTTTATATATATATATATATATATATATATATATATATATATATATATATATATATTATTAACATAATCAGGAAAGAAATTACATTCATTTATTATACCACTAAGTAATTGTAAAAAAAATCATTTTTATATACAAAAAAAGAAAAGATGTAGAAAACAAAACAGACACTCTTTTTAATACGATGTCACTAACTAGTTTAATATATAAAAAGAAAGACATGAGAAAACATGTATGCATTGGTTTCAAGACCCCCGCCAGTAGTCCGTGATGGCTTCAAGTTGATCTTTTAATTCATAGTTTTCTTCAACCAGCCGATCATACCCGTCATAGATTGTATTAAATACACGCTTCACCATCGTCAATTCGTACAGATACGCCTGTACGACAGCATTAACAGCGTCGTCGTCATGATGGATGTTGCGAGCGGCTAGAAACCGTTGAACTGCATCCATTAAACGTTCGTTATAAAGTACTCGCATTATACCATAGTAGTTATGTTCGTAGAGCTCGTTCTCAAGCAGCTTCAAACATCCATGCTCTTTTTGACTAGGACGGTTATTAACGCATCCATAACACATTTCGTGCATGTATTTTCTGATCGCAGCGTTCAAAAGACGATACAGCACAGTTTTCACCGCTCTGATGAAACCGAAGCGAATCCACCCATCGTTTTCATCTGCGCCGCTCTCATCGTCTGGCAGGGTGTCCGCAGGTGGCGACGGGGGTGCTGAGGCCGGTTCCCTCTGACTCTCAAGGGCTTGCACGTCCGCAGGTGGCGACGGGTGTGCTGAGGCCGGATCCCTCTGACTCTCAAGGGCTTGCTCCATCGGGGAGGTCGGATCTCCATGGCCGCAGGGGAGCTCTGAGTCTTGGGAAAGCGGTGGGGAGGCAGGAAGATTCACCGCTTGTGAATCTTCATCCACGGTCGCCGTCTGAGGTGGCGAGGGAGTAAACTCGGAATTGTCACTCCTTAAAACAAAGATCTCTTGGTATAGGTCGAGGCCTTCAGGGCGAGATCCGGACCAGATCATGGTGTTTCTCTTGGTGAGGCTGCGGATGAAGGAGAGGGGTACAGCTCCGGGGGCAATTTGTCGTCGTCCAGGGACCCGTGCTATTTATATACAGAGAAGGGCGTGGTTAACGTTGAAGGGGTGGTATTGGCAGTTGTGAGGGGCGGGTCTAAAAAGCGAGCGCTTTCTTGACCCCCAAAATGCTTAAAACAAAGATCTCTTGGTATAGGTCGAGGCCTTCAGGGCGAGATCCGGACCAGATCATGGTGTTTCTCTTGGTGAGGCTGCGGATGAAGGATAGGGGTACAGCTCCGGGGGCAATTTGTCGTCGTCCAGGGACCCGTGCTATTTATATACAGAGAAGGGCGTGGTTAACGTTGAAGGGGTGGTATTGGCAGTTGTGAGGGGCGGGTCTAAAAAGCGAGCGCTTTCTTGACCCCCAAAATGTCTTTCCAGTTGCGGCAGTCGCGAAACAGCGTTGAAATCTGGTCTGATATTCCAATCATCTTATCACGCCAGGCATCAAAGGGAACGGCTAGCAATGTCCTGAAGACCCCGCATTGAGAATTATAATAATCCAGCATAAACATAATCGTCTGTGTTTTATCTTGAGCCTTTTTGAGACTTGCACGGAAAAACCAGTGGCCTGTAACCCCCGTCTTCGACTGCCAAGTAGCTGAGAAGATCCTATTTCCTGAATCATTGTCAATTTCATTCAGGTCGGTCAGCACTCGCTTACATCGTTTAGCGGGGGGTGAATCCTTGATTCCGTCCTCGACCTGTTGACGTGGCCGTTTACTCCGTTTAACTGCGGGTGAATCCTTGATTCCATCCTTGGCTTCTTGTCTCACAGAGGGCCCTGCTGGAATAGGTTCTTGGGGGTTTAGCTGAATGAAGCTGGTTTTTCGTCTTACTGAAGGGCCTGCTGTCGCATTCGCTTCTTCAGGGCCTAGTCTGTGAAGCATGATGAGTTTCAGAACAGCCCAATTGTTTGATGTCAGCATGCCCAAGGAGTGGATAGTTTGCAGCTCGTCACCTTCATCATCCAATTGATAGAGGTACATTTCCCCAGTTTCATATTTGAAGACGTACCCCCATTTACCGCGGGCTCCATAGGGCTCCAAAGACCACTGTTCTTGCAGACGCTGGCTCGGAGGCATCTGAGTTCTGCATAAAAACAGCGTAGCCTTGTGGGGTATGCTGAGCTTGCCAAAAATCGCTCTGATCATGCCAAATCGTGACGGGTGTCTCAGCAATGATGGGTTCAATGTTGGTTCTTCCTGACGCCATGTTGAAAAGGATTCAATCACTACTGAGGCTTGAGAGAGGGCCTGATATTATGACAACCGGGGTGGGGTGAAGGCGGTGGGTGGGACCTTGGGCTAGTAGTGGGGGATGGGTGTGAACTCCGGATGTGGGGGGGTGGGTGTGAACACCGGATGTGGGGGTGTGTTTTTTTTTTCCCGAGGGCCGGGACAGCGACCCCTGGAGGTAGAAAGCGGAACATACAGGGACAGTAGAAGGTGGGGCTTCTGGTTAAGGAAGGCGGGACTTCCGCCGGAAGTTGAAGGCGGGACTTCCGGCTGTCACTTTTTGAAAGGTGTGAAATGTGGGCGTGGTTTGAGTTTGATGGAAGGGTACTTTATAATTTTTTCATAGGGCTTGGGCGTCATGACGTATTACATTCAGTGGCCGCCATATTGATTGCCTCCGCCGCCGCTACTCAGACTACTGCCTATGACTACCGCGTACTGTACTCCCTCTCTCAGCCGTGTTTTAATTTGATTAATTTCACCTTACTTGATTTCAACCATGGTAAACCGTTGCTGTATTGTGGGCTGTAACAGCGCAACACATGATCGCCATGGGAAAAACATAGAAAATGGGTTAACTTTCCACCGCTTTCCTGCCTGGAGGCGCAACCACGGAGAACAAGTGTCAGAGATAACGAAGAGTCGTCGGCTCGCTTGGATCGCGGCTGTAAGACGACCGAACATAACTTTCCTCAGTATCCCGATGTCAATGAGAGTGTGTTCCCTGCATTCTGGTAAGTTACAGATGCACTGGTTTATTTTATATATGTATTTTATTTCCTTCAACCGCGACACCACATACATGCACATAAATACTAAAACGGCAGCGGGAAAAGGCTCAAATACGTGAGAAACCCGGAGGGTTTAGGGAGGGTTGGCAGTTAACGTTACTAACTACACCTTTGAAACACATAGCAGCTAGTTAAAAGTACATTATATGTGTGGTAATGCGCCATGTAGGCTTGGCCACTTAAGGGACGGGGTCCTTATTGGCTGCCTGCACTCGCGGTCGGGCCATAAAAGCACTGTCTTGGTTGCTGTTTCCCCTGTTCGACTTCTCGCGAGGGCTTGCCCCCCGGCATTCACTTCCGCGTTTGTCCGCAGCCCGCAACAGGTAAGGAGATCCCAACGTCTCCAACCTAAACTGTAGAGCCGTCCGCTAATACTACTCTTTATTATAGTACGGACCTGTGCGGACCGAGGAGCCACTCCACATCTTAACGGTGAGGGATCGGGCCCGTGATTAGCTGTTAGAGTCGGTAGATGTTTAGTTGTGTATATGTTCTGTTCCAGGCTGCGGTGATTGTTTCCCCTGCTCTTCTCTCTGCATGGCTTGCATGTTTTAGTGCCTTGAATGGTGAGTAGTTGCTGTTGCTGGTGCATGAACTTTTAAAATGTAATTCTAACGTTCCTCTACTATTTCTAACCTAGACGCTGCCGTTTTGTCCTGTCTGGGTGCATACGGGAACACTTGCGTGCTGATAGCGCGTCCGCTAGTGCCGTTGCCGTGGTTACGCGTGGCGCTGGACGCTACGGCGTAGTGCCGTATTGTGTCGGCTCTGGTCGGTGCTCCTTGACCACCGTCGGTTGCTCTATTTATATAAAGACTGTTCACCCACCGTGAAGCCAAGTACTACTCATGTGGATACAGCGAGCTCTGATCGGGCGAACGCTGTCCTTTTTTTTGTGGACATTTACAACACGTGATCTGTGACGGGTTACTGGGAATAAGTGCAATACATTTTATTCATTTTGTACTGTGCTATTGTAAGTCCATGTGTCCTGAGATTTATTCTTATCATTGTTTGTCTGGTTTCAGGGGCTGAGAGCCCAACCTGGTGGCGGTGGTGGTCCCTCTGGTGGTGGTAGTTGACTTTGCAGTGCACTGTAAGTGGTGGTGTTTTTTTGTGTTTTGTGTAACCCGTCCTTGGTTGTCCACGTCCCAGAACGGCCTCAGTCCCCTGTTGGTGTGTGTTTTAGCCAAGTGTTTTATATTGAGAAGCAATCATTTTAACAAACTGCTGAAATAAAAGACTAATTATTTTTATTATTGGATTGTAAATTTCAATAAACAAGTGAACTGGATCAGTGTCTGTGGCCCTTCTTATGTATCCCGCACCTGTGTGCCTTAGGTTTAGTGCTTTCCACTTTATATCCCCCGGGTGCAATTCATTGGTTGATCCCGGTATGGTGCTAGTGTTAGAGTACTAAGTGTATTGCCCCTGCTACATATGCGTGAGTGGTTGTTAGCACTAACGGTTAGCAGGTGCCAGAGCGCGTCTGAGCACAGCTTACCTTTGTACGAATTACTGTGTTCCCACTGTTTGCTGGCTTTAAGAGCTCATAAACCCATCCATTCGTAAACTGCACATGAGACTCCAAGGACTTGTAGCTTTGGAACTGTTATGAAGTATAGGCGCTCACACCACAAACAAGGTAGCCGAAGACGTCCGATATGCAAAACAGTGGCAACAAGTCGTCGTCGGCGCTCCATAATAATGCTGATTTTGTCAACATACCGGTCACTGGTTTCTCTATTTAATGTGTCCCGGTAAATTTCAGATCATTTTCGGGTTTTTAACATATTTTTTCTATCTATTCTTTCTCAACTCTACTTCTACGTCTCTTCGTTCAACAACGTTATGTCCCACAATGCAACGCGGATCCCAAGCCCTAGGCCGTTTCTCAAAATGCGTTCTTGAGCGTGCTCGTGACACGTCATCAGCCTCAGCCCGAGCACTGTTACAATTGCAGAGAACGCCAAATCGAGAACGCGCCGAATTTCTTTATCGAGCATGCATCAGAGCAGACTTGTGCGTTCTTCAGACTGACCGCTTGCCCAGAATGCACCGCGGCCGCAGCTTGATTCGAGACAGCGCAAACAGAGCTCACAGCGGTAAGTTAAAAATTCCCTTTACTGCTGCTGTTGTTCTTCAAAAGTACGTTTTCAGATCTTTTAAGTTTTCTCTATGAGGCCTGTTTACAGAGTTATTGCGTAAATAAAAAAAAGTAGTGTGCATAATACCGCTGGTTATGATTTATTTGTTTTGTGTTTATCTGACTGACGTGTGTTGCTTTATTAACTCAATACTTGCTGGAATAAATTGTAAATGTCTGCCAAGGATGACAGCAGCATATAAAATAAATAAATAAATAAATACATTCTATAAATGTTTTTCCTATCTAAGTGAGTTTCTTCTGAGTCAGGACACAAATAATTGAGAGGAGAGAGAGGGAAAGAAAATAATAGTAATAATAGTATATGAAAAAACAGACATTTATTTTATACAAATGTTTTATCTTTGGAACAGAATGAAGGTGTAATATATTCAACAAATTATTAACAGTTACTAACATGGTTTAAAACAAAGAAATAACTCCTATTAAGATCTTATACAAATAGACAATGCCTATAAACTTACAATTAAAAATAGTTGGAATGGAAATTAATTTACTGATTATTTAATGTATTTTCACAGGTGGTGAAAAAATTAAATGAAGCAGCATGTGAACATGACTAAAACTGATCTACGTTAGGTCAGGTGTAGTCATGTTCACTTAAACATGCAGCCAGCTGCAGCAGCTCCCTGTCTTCAGCCGCCGGATGGTCGTCCTCCTCTGGGTCAACCTCCTCGTCCTCTTCTGGGTCAACCGTCTCGTCCTCCACGTCAAGCTGGTGACCTGCCTCTCTACGAATATTGTGAAGGATTCAGCAGGCGGTGACTACTTTAGGGGCAAACGTCGGGCAGACCTCCAGCACCTTTAAGAAGATGGAACGCCATTGTGTCTTCAGACCACCAAAGACACGCTCAGTGATGTTAATCAGCCTTGGCGTGGTGTCTGTTGTAGCATTCCTCCGCTTGACCTGTACCAAATATAAAATTAACTTGTAATTTAGGTAATCTGCTCATATGTCTTAATCTTCTATCCAATTAATATAATCTATGTATCAATTGTGTGCCATTGTTGGCTCTACGTAAGGACAAGAAGGTAAGAGATCTTACTGGCAAGCTGTTTCCCTATAGGATGCACCGCAGGCCAGCCAGTAGAGGGTCACCAGCACCTCTATCTCCTGTGGCCATCCATGGACCTTCTGGATGGGCAGCAGCTGAAGGAGGACGATGGTGGTGCCTGAAGGCTGGTTTCAGGTCCCCTTCATTAAAAAATATTTGGAGGATTGGCACAGAGGTGTTTATCCTCACATATTTTGTTTCTGATTCTTCCTGTAAATTAAAAATGCCAAATGTTACCATAATTGTTTTTTGTCACCTTTTCACAGTATAAAACTATACCTGCTTAACATGCAGATTATTATAGTTCTCAAGAAAGAAAAGGTAAAATGTGTAGTAAATGTAACAAATGGCTTCCCTTATCTGGTATTTTTACCATTTCACTGAAAAATTAGCTGAACTAACTGCACATAATTTATAGATTAATCACTGTACAGGTGGGCAGACATAAAAATATGTTTTTTCCTTTCTTAATCAATGCTGTGAAGGTCAGGATGTGCAATAAAGTAGCTTAACCCTACTGTTAATAATGTTAAAATTGGGTCTTCATTTTAATTATTTATAGAAAAATAGTCACAATTTCAACCCGATCACGTTTTTAATACCATCCTCAATGTTTTTTTAAAGATAAAAGTAGGAAATAGGCTGTCAATCTTAAAATGCCTACCAGTTGGCAATAGATGGGTAAGCAAAGCCTGCCTTCTGAGCCTCCTCTGCTGCATCAATCTTCTCCTTGCTCGGATTTGCCTCCTCAACTGCATCACCTCCTCTTCAGCCTGCTGGTAAAGCT
Organism: Fundulus heteroclitus; assembly: GCF_011125445.2. Taxonomy (NCBI): domain Eukaryota; kingdom Metazoa; phylum Chordata; class Actinopteri; order Cyprinodontiformes; family Fundulidae; genus Fundulus; species Fundulus heteroclitus. The sequence goes on along the minus strand of NW_023396684.1, from coordinate 117,128 downwards.
GACCAACTGAAGCAACAGCAATGATGCTCGTGTCGCTCATTGTGCTTCTATAGAGTTATGATTTCTTTAAAAGATTTGTTCGACTCTCCAACTACGATCAGTACAACTGCCAACAAAGAAATTCCCGTCACTGCTGGTTTTATACCCACAGTTCTGTCAATTTTTTTTAGATATTTTTTAGACTTTTTAGAAATTAAAAATGTTGTTTTTTTTAAAAAAAAAATCAATAAGATTTATTGTGGTATAGTGTAAAAATAGTAGAAATGCTAAAGAACTGTGCGTCTCATGACATCACGAGTATACTTCTGTTCCAATACACAATACGTGCTGCATGCTCGCGTTCTCCTCAAGTCCGATCTTCCTGTGTTCTTACCGAGAACAGACTTGACACAGATCTCAACAAATACCTCGAGCCAATGTCAGATGTTTTTGCAATAAATGTTAGGCCACAGATAGAAAAATAGATGCACCACTAACCTCATTACGTTAACATCATTTGGCCATTCTGGACGGCTACACATCATCTCCCCTTCCGGACCATCATCATACACATTTTGTTTACATTACAGTATAACTTGATCTTTGGTTCAGATGTTTCTATGGTGCATCCTGTATTTCTCCACTGCCAGGGTTTGTGTGCATTAACCCTCTAACTCCTATCTTGACCTCTGGACTGACACACACACACATTTTTCTTTTTTTTTTTTTTTTTCTTTTTTTCTTTTTTTTCCCCAGTGTCCTGTCTAGCAATGTGGCAATAAAAATTGATATCTTAATGCCAAAAAACACACATTTTTCTTAGATACCTGTTAAAGCACACTTTTTAGCCGTTGTGACAAAAATACATGCATTGTGAGATATTAATCCACTACATTCCCCCCTGTGATCCTGAAAAGGGTCACAAAGTAAATCACACTCTACAAGTGATCGTCAATTTATCACAAATACGAACTTCAAGAGTAAATATCGATTATACATAGCACACCAAAAGCTAACAGTAATTAGTACAAAATTCTAGGATCAAAGCACACCTCAACCTAATAGTGAGTGATACACGAAACTATGATAACATGATCACATGGTAAAACATAAAGGATTATAGTAAAACAAAGAGGGAACCCCCCTTGGCACTCTTGTGAGGACTTTTCCTCTTGCTTACTTTTTTTATAGAAGGATTTTCAGTGTTTGTTTTAGCAATGATACAGAGCATCAGGATGACATGTCCAAGCAGCTTGATCATCTGCTAGGACACCACAACCCACACCCAAAGGTATCACTGCACACCAGTACATCAAACAATTTGATGTTTAAATAATACTCTATCATGCCTGGCTAGGTCAGGCGAACTAGTCACTTAATGGTCAGTAGACCTTCATTACAACCAACATATGAGCAACCCTATCGGTACTCTCCGCACAGTACTAGTACTGTCACATAGGTTATAGGTATACACAATCATATTTATCTTTTTAGGTGTACACCATCATATTTATCATTGAGGTATACACAATCATATTTATCATTTATATCCATCTTAGTTTTCTTGAGATTATTGATAGTTCTGGGGTTGGGGATTAGGGAACACAACCCCCTTGGAGGTTGAATCCCCCGTCCTCCGGTGGAAGTCTCAGGAGCTTGTTGTCCCGGCAACTGATTCTGCGCCAGTGTGGTAGTAGCCAAGCGCCACTGCAATACTTGACGTCGTGCTGTGTCGCGTTCCGTTGTCATCTGCAGCAGTCTCCCCTGTAAGTTGACTATAGTCTGTTGTGCATCTTGAAGTTGTTGTGTCAGCTTGTCATGTTCCTGGGTTAACTGCCACACTTTGGCCTTATGTTTGGCTCGGTATGTGCTGCGGCGAACTGAAAACATGCGCTTCCGTGATGCATGTTTCCTCGGTCCTCTGGGTCCTCGGGGCTGGCAGGGCTGAAGTCGATCCTCAGGGCCCTTGGTGATGGCAGGTCGTCCATCGGCAGTCCTCTGGAGTTCATCAGGAATCTGCTTCCCCCCGGTGGTATGGCGCCTGGCCCCTCTGCTGGATCGTCTGGCTGCCTATTGGGAATACTGGTGCCTGTGCCTACATATGCTTGTGTGCCTAACGACGCATGTGCGGTGTTTCCTCCTCTATTTGCGCGTTCCTGCCACTCTTCCGCGGGTATGTGGTGCACATTAAAATAAGCGTCCGCCATTCTTAACAGTCTGCATGTGGAGACATAGCATAGTATAGTTATATATCCTCATGAAGCATATATTCTCCTAAGAGAATCTATAAACACTTTGGCATGCAAATTACTACATCTAAGCAAGTCTATACGCACTTGGCATGCAAATAACTATTTATATATATTTAACTGATCAAAAAATGCACATACCTTGTGGGGGTGAGAGGAGATCATGGTATTACTTTATATGATTTGGTCTACCTGTACCTCTATTATTGGGAATTGACCAGTTACACTCACAATAAGTTTTGAGACCAACCCCCGAATGAGGGGTACGACGCAGCAGACGACTACTAATATTATCATTATTATGACTCCTAGTATTATCCCTGCTGCTTTGAGGTATCTTGACCACCCAAGCTTATTGAACCAATCCCAAAACCCCTTCAGCTGAGTGTTCCAATTGGATCTCTCCACATGTTCATCTCTCATGCGCTTCATTTCTTGAAGAACACCTGTTAGGCTGCCGTTAAAATCAGTATGCATAGGGATCAAGGTACAACAATCTTTCCCGATATAATCACATAGCCCCTGGTCCCCAGCCATGCGGGATTCCAGTACGAACCTATGTTGTAAAACCATTAGTGATGTGGCATGTAATTGTTCTTTTACAAGATCTATGCCCTGTATTGTAAAATTTATAAACCTTTGTTGATTGTACCATAGGAGATTTATCCACCTACTATTTCGAGCTATGTATTGCGCATTGTTAATTGATCCGACGATTGGTATTGGTATCGAGCCCACCCCACTTCCAGTTTCTATCCACTCACTTCCTATAGCAACATGTTCTTCAGGCACCCCGAATGGGGTCTGATCCCATGTAATATATACTTCATCTGACATTTTCCAACTCCGCTCGTGCTTAGAGGGAACACTTCTTTTTGTACGGTTGCTTATTTCATTAGATGTTTCGTTGCTGATTATTTGATTATTTATTATTAGCTTTAGTTGTCCTGTCAGCATTACTGGAGCACAGATACCTTCCCACTGAGGAGGTAGTGAGGATAGCATTTGCTCATTATTGTGACACATCCAAAAAATGTCTCCGATAGGGACAGATCCTTGCGCCAGACTCATTACTCGGTATTAAGCTACCGCTGTAGGTCGTAAGTCATAGATGATATTTCCTCCATCTGGTACTACTTGTTTACAACTTATATTAGCTTTGAGGCTAGTTTCACATAGCTTGATGTAGCTGACGTTCCCTCCAGCTGTCGGTGGGTACCACGGTATTTTACTACATTTCACCATTTCATCTGCAGTCCCCATTTTGCTAGAGGTTCTTTTGGTCACCTCTTCTAATTCTTTTCCTCGTGCTATACAAAACGGAAAAATTTGTTCAGCTGGCATTTGTACTACTGGAGGGAGGGAGGATGTACTCAGTACTTCATTTATTGAGGATGTTAGTGCTTCGGGGCATCTTTTCCTGTCTTTTGTCCATGATGGTAAACCTGCAGCCATATGCATAGCACAGTGAGCAAAGCACTCCGATATGTCTGGGCAGTCACCTATTTTACTTCCAGGTATAATCTGAAGGGTTGGTAATTTCTTAGCATTATAACAGGCTATACAATCATCTTTAGGGCGCTTTTTAGCTGTAAACATTGTTTGAACCGAGAATTGTATCCATTGTTGGAACATATTTGTCTCCCATTGTGACGTTTTTAATGTATTTAGGTCCCTTTTTTGTCTTTTGTTTATTAGCTTTACTACTCTATGAGCTTTTTCTATCGTCATTATTTGTTTTGTTAGTATGTTTTGGCATATGTTTTTATTGCATTGCATTTTTATTGTTTTGTTTATTTATTCCGTAATGATCACCATCCCATCCCCACGGCAGTCCATGCTTTGTGGAGTTCCAAGCCAATGTTTTCCCATTGACTCGTTTCCTAAAATTTCTTCAGACATTACATAATCATATCCTTTGGTTTGCACATGCATTAATGATTTGTTCTCCCCACCGTTATTGCTGATTATCCCCTGGTTAGTAGCTAGTGTTTTCATTGCTAGTGCACATGTTTCTGTTTGACGCTTTAAATGTGAGTGTGCATTGTTAGTGGTAAGCTTAATAAGGTCCCCCTTGTTAACCCAAAAAGGGTTAACAAAAGAAGAAAACTAGTCAGATTCGGAAGAAGACGCATACGAGAGACGCCCAGACGGCGATGGAGTGGGCGGACACGGCTCGATCGCCGGCCCAAACGCACCGTATGGGGAAGGGGAAAGGGAGGGAGGGGGTGGGGAAGGTGAAGGTGAGGGGTGTGGAGAAGGGGAAACAACTCCACCAGTGTCTGGTGGGTGAGAAAAAAGAGGTTCCTCCAATGCCTCAGAGCTGGGTGAGTCTGGGACAGGCCTGTCAGGACTCTGAGTGGCAGGAGAATCAGCATTACTGCTGCCAGAGTCAGAAGGCGAATCGGAAGCAAAAGAATGAACACTATCATCCTCAGACTTCCCTAACAGTGGAGACCGTCGGGCCGCCAAGCGGGCTGATCATCTCTGGCCGTCAGCCGATGACGGGGGTGAGGCTGCATCAGTGTTCGCCCCAGGTACGACATCAAACGTTGGTGACTGTGATGTGGTGGCATGCGCAGGCAGACTTGTTGCTGCCCTGACAGCATGCGCAGAGCCCGTCGGTCCTGGATCAAGTCCAGGTGGGTCTGGTGGATGGTGATGGGTGCAGTGGTTTTTGTGGAACCAGAAGGGCTTACCTTCAACTTTTAGGGCAGTGGGAGTGGTAAGAACAACTTTAAAGGGACCTTCCCTACGAGGTTCGTTCCACTGACGTCTAAACACTCGTATGAACACTCTGTCACCGACTTGGACGTCTCTGATGTCCACTGGAATACGTGTCTCGTCTCGGTTGTGAGCTGCTTTCACCTGTTGAAATATAAGTCTGTGAATATGGGTTAGTGACCTGAGGTAGTCCCCCAGTTCACGTTCGAGTTGCGCCAGGGAAATCTCCTCCTGGGGCCCTCAGGATACAGGGGACCTGTATGCATTTCATGGGGAGTGAGATGGGTTAGTCGGTTAGTTTGAGAACGCATTGCCATCAGAGCAATCGGCAACGCATCTACCCATGTCAGACGGTTATTGCTATCAGCAATGATTTTTGCAATTTTGGTTTTGAAGACACCGTTGGCTCTTTCCACAGATGCCTGCGATTGCGGATGATACACACAGCCAAAGTTTTGTTTTATACACAACTGTGTGAACATTCCCTGGATAACCTGTGAAACAAAGTGAGGCCCGTTATTAGATGATATAGTATCAGGCATACCAAACCTGGGAAACACTTCTTTACATAAAAACCTTGCTGCTGATTTGTGATCGTTCTTAGCAGTGGGGCAGGCTTCCACCCATCTGCTAAACCGACAAACTACCACAAGCATGTATCTCTTTCCCTGAACACGAGTTAATATATCAACATAATCCATAATCAGATGACGAAATGGGCCGTCTGGATATGTGCTAAGGGTTGTGTGAACATTTTACGCACATTGTACTTGGGGCAGTGTGGGCATATAGCCAGTTCTCTGTCTACCATAGGTGTCATATAAGGTGACCACCATACTGTCTGCAATTTTCAAACAACTTGGGCTCGCGAACAATGATCAGGTTCATGCATTATTTTGATGGCCGTTGGCAATAAGGACAATGGTAGTACGAAATGCCCTCGGAAACTTCGCCACAACCCTGCATGGGGGTGTGATGTGCGTACTGCTCCCCTTTGCACCCACAATCTTTTTTCTGCTTCAGAGACGCTGTTCTGCGCCTCAATTAATGAGGCTAAATTAGTGATGGGTTCACAGTCAGCTGCAATAACCATTGGTCCTTGTACTGCAGGTCCTGTGGCTTCTTTGGCTGCTTCATCTGCCAAGTTATTTCCTATTGCTATAGGTGTTTTTGCCGTCTGATGAGCAGCACATTTTACAATAGCTAACGCAGATGGGAGCTGCATGGCTTGTATTAATTCCATGACAGCCTGCCCATGTGTCACGGGGGTGCCATCCGTTCGAACAAATCCTCGCTGTTTCCAGATGCTCGCGTTTATATGGCATACCCCGTATCCATACGCACTGTCAGTATAGATGGTGACTCTTTTACCAGTAGCAAATTTACATGCAGCTGTTAATGCCTTTATCTCTGCCAATTGGGCAGAGCAAGGTTGGTCAAGGCTCACTGACTGCACTTTTGTATAGGTGCCGTCGGGGTCAAGCCGGACCACTCCGAATCCTGCTTTGTTCCCCGTCTCGCCTCTGACGCATGACCCGTCAACAAACAGCGTCAGATCGGACGGGATTGGGTGATTGTATAAATCCTCCCTTACTTTCATGAAGGCGTCCGTCTCCTTGAGACAATCATGGGGCTCACCTTCTGTAAGGTCAGGTCCTGAAAGCAGAACTTCATAACCAGTCCGACGACCTTGGGTTATCACAAAGCGTGGGCTTGTGAGCAGTGCATGCAATTGACGTGATGTATACAAGAAAATGGGGTGGCCCATAGTGATTACTGAGGCCTTTTTGTACATGAATGCTGCTGCTGCCAAGCCTTGGTAACAGGGAGGCAGGCCGTCTTCAACTCCATCCAATTTTGTGCCGTAATAAGAAATTGGCTGTTTACCTGTGGGGGTGTCTTGCATCAATACTGCACATGCATACCCTTGTCGCTCTGCCACGTACAGATGGAATGGTTTGCCATAATCTGGATTGGCCAGAGCAGGCGCAGTTTGGAGATCTTGTTTCAGCAGCTGGAACGCGCCCTCTGCCTCGTCTGTCCACTGTAACTGAGCCGACTGGTGTCCTTGACCTGCGGCTTTAATCAGTGCTCTCAGTGGAGCAGATTTAATGGCGTAATCACACACCCATGGTCTGCTGCAACCTGCCATGCCAAGGAAAGACAACATATGACCAACAGTCTGAGGTTTGGGCAATTTGGTTATGGCTTCTATTTGGGACGGTGCGATAGACCTCATGTCCCCACTGAGTTGCCTGCCAAGGTATTCCACTGTTTGCTGGCAGAATTGCAGTTTTTGTTTACTCACTTTGTGTCCTCCTTCTGCCAATGCGGTGAACAGCGTAATTGAGTCTCTTTCACACTGCTCTTTTGAGGCAGAACAGATCAAAATGTCATCAACATACATCAACATGGTGGATGGTATGTCTAAGTGATTTGCCAGTACACGATTGAAAATAGATGGTGAGTGTACAAACCCTTGGGGCAATCATGTGTACGTATATTGTAGACCTTAGTCCATCTTTTGATACACTAATCCGGTTCCACGCAGTATCAATCCATTCCGTGATTTGCTTGGCTTCTCGAATCATGGGACCCAGGTCATGTGACTCGTACTTGTCAGCAATCAGCAATGTGACATGTGGCGCTGAGTTGGTGACTTGGAACCATTCTGCAATGTCTTTTTCAGGAAACTTGACAACGGCTGCGGCTCCTTGTGGCCCAACCATTATGTCAGCATATTGGATGACAGTTGTTTTGTTGTTAATTTCTTCATCCCAGCTTTTCTCGTAGTCTTCATGTTTCTGGCCTTTGTCATAAAACATGGTGCAATGGTGAGGGAGGAAAGGTTCTTTGGATTCGTCGTAGTGGTTCATTATCAGGGGTCTCCATGTTTCCCACTCAATTTGGAGGAAGGAAGTCGGTGATGTGAGTTTCATCCAAAATACTTGGTCTTCTGGTTCATGATTTGTCACTTGTGGGGTCATCTGTAGGCCTAGTGGCATCATGAAGGCTTCACTATTGTCTGTTGCTTCGAAATAGATTCCTTTTGGAGTACATTTAATCTTTGCATTGAGCTGGCATAACACATCTCTGCCCAGCAGATTAATCGGCGTATCTGCTGAGTATAGCAGTGGCGAACACACAGTCTTTTCTCCTATAATCATGGGAACTGGCTCAGTCTTGGGTATTATTTGGGTCTTCCCAGAGAAACCTACTGTTCGAATTTTTGATGCTGAGAGAGGCAGGCCAATTCCACTTTTTCCTATACAGGAGTAGGCAGCTCCTGTGTCAATCATGAATTGATGATGACTGTCGTATATTGTGACATCAATTGTGGGTTCCGTTTGCGGGCGTTGTGTTAATACTGGTAGAATGGCCAGTATGAGTCTTGCCCTGCTCCACCGTTGGCTGGTCCCGTGGCAGGGTGCTGGGGTCCCATCCATGGATTGGTTGGGCAGTCCCTTTGCATGTGTCCGACTTGTCCACATCCCCAGCACTGCAGCCTCAGTTGCTGTTGTCCCATGTCTGGACCTGCCTGGGGCATCCGCTGATATTGTCCTTGAGGGGGCCTCCTCGGTGCTCCTTGTGGTCCCCTCCATCTTCCCCGCATGGGTGGCCCCCCTCGTCCTCTTCCAGACATTGCGTGTTGGGGACCTGCCCCTTGGTTTAGATGCACATGGATAGGAGGGACCTGTGGTGTTTGGGCCCCTCCTGCAGGTGGTGCTGTTGGATACTGCATCTGCTGTGTGGGTGGATGGGTAGTAGGAGATATCACTGGGGCTTGTACGACTTCGCCCCCTGCTGGTCCACCCTCGACTGTAGGAGCGGCTGCCACCGTCAGTGCTGCTTGATGTTTGGGCTTTTCTCCCTCTTTCTTTGCTTTTGATAATTCTCCAATTTGCAGTTGGTTCAATTTTGTGGCCAGCATCTTGCTTTGGTCTTCAAGTGCTTGTTTTTCAGCTCGGTGCATGTTTACATAGTGTATGACATGCTCAGAGAATGCAGGCCAGTCCATTTTTATGAGTCCCACCACTCCATCCAGCTTGGCCTGTACCTCTTTGGGCATGGCACCTTTGACGTACATCTTAAACAGTGCCTTGGTTGACTCCTGCTCATCCCATTCACTTCCTGTCTCTGCTTTCCACATTTGTTGAAACTTGTGCAGAAACTGGGCTGGGCTCTCGTCATCCCTTAGGCATTCTTCTTTCAGCTTAGTTGGGTCTCTGCATGAGGGGTACTTGTTTCTTAAGGCTCGCCATACTCGGGATCTCATATGGTTGAAAGGTATTCCGTCAAACCGGTGTCCGATCATGACCCCTGGAAGTTTGGCTTCCCCGAACACTTCTTTGGCTGCCGAGTATCCTGCTGCTTTTATTAGCAGCCAGATTGATGCCTCCCGTGATTTCTTCTAATTTTTCTATCCACCTGTCTGCTCCGTCTGCCAACGGTGTCAGCCTTCCTGCAAGCGTTATCATGTCCATAAATGACCATGGCACGTACCTGTCCTCATTAGGTCCTTCAGATATTAAGGGAGCTATAATGTGCTCTCGCTGACCCAGTGCTGCCGCATGTCGCCATGATTGCGATCTTGTTTCCATTAGGTGATTGCGGCTTCTTTCCACCTCCAGGTCCACATCATATTCAGTTGTGAGTTGTCTTTTCACACCTGAAGACATCTCGCTCTTTTTCTTGGCCTTCCAATGATTTACAGCTGGGCCCTCCCTGCTGAACTCATAACTTGGAGATATCATGTCCTTCCCCTCATCCCGACATGTAGCTCCCTTCCATAGCTCCTCATCACTTTCTATTGTTTCTTCTTCCCCTTCTGCTTCTTCGAGCAGAGTTCTGACCTGACGGTCTGAGCTGTCTGCAAAGTCAATCAGGGTTGCTGTCTCTTCCACACGCTGCGCAGCCTCGTTTCTTTTCTTCTTTATTCCCTTTCGTGTCTTTTCCTCTCCTTTTGTTTCTCTTTTACATACCTTTGTACTTCCCTTAGCTTTTCCAAACGTTCCCTCTCTTCTCTTGAGCTGCAGATTAGTTCAAAGCACTCCTTCAATTACTCCAGCTCTGCAGTTGTTCTTTCTGTCAGCGATCCTGACTTCTCTTTTAGACTTGGTTCTTTGGGTGTCTGATGGAGTGCAGGGTTCCATTCAAATGATGCTGGCGGCAGAAGCCTTGGAGATGCTGGTGAGCTAGAGCATGCACTACTCTCCTCTTCATCTAACGAGCAGTTTGGTATCTGTTCTTGGCTTATATTTTCCCACTTTTCCTGTTGTCTGTCTCCTTTTTCTTTTCCTTCCTCCTCCTCGTTATCCATCACTAATTTTAACCTTCCTGTAATTTTACCCTTACTAATTTGGTCTGTAAACACTGGATACTGTCCTGCTGTTGCAGTGCGATAAGGAGGTGGCTTACGATCAGTATACTCAGGCGCTGTTGGGCTCTTATTACTTTCAACTTTAAAATATCGCAAGATATCTCTCTGTTCAGCATGTTTCTGTTTTTACGCAAATGCGTTTGGTCATGCCTCGCATCGTTGTGCTGCAGCCTTTCCTCTACTTCATCACAGCATAAAGGGTCAAAACTGCCTTCTATAGGCCAGCGATTTTTCCCAGATGTTATTTTATGCCATTCTGTCATGCATTTTTGGATTTTGCGCTTGTTAGATGGATGTGTTACCATTACTAATTTAGCAGGTGTCAGTTCCTTAGTCTGTTTGCTCTCGTTGGTTCCCATGGCAATCAGCAGTGAGCTAACACTGGGGCCCGTGTCTACTGACCAACCCGTTTGGTCCCTATTTATCTGGTCTTATTGTGTCCTGCTCTTTCCAATACAGATTTTCCTTAATTTAACTTCCTACCTCTTTCAATCTTTATGTTTCACCAATTTTAGGGTTAGGGTATTTATATTATGCTAAACTTTTTGTTTTATTCTATGCTTTATACTTTTAATTATATATATTTTTACTGCTACCAATTCTATTATCTATTATTATTATCTTACCTTTTATGTTTTATTACTATAGTTTATTTTATTCTACGCTTTGTACTTTTTAATTACATATATTTTTTCAGCTACCGCTTCTATTATTTATTATTATCTTACCTTTTATGTTTTATTACTATAGTTCTCTTCACCTTATTTCCACTTTAACAATTAATTATCTACACTCTATACAGATAAAGACATACAGACAGATATTTGGGTTTTACTTAAGCTTCCGTTATCTACTATACACTTCTTGTACTTTACGCTGCAGGCCTACTTTACTCTTTACAGCAACTTTCCTCACTGTCTCTTACAGTGGCATACGCGTTTTCCCCTGCTGTCAGGCTCCACTCCTCGATAGGCTAAGTGGAGGACGTCCCCTTTGAGCGGTACTTATTTTCTCTGTCTATCGCTTAGTCACCAATACTCATATATATATATATATATATATATATATATATATATATATATATATATATATATATGTGTGTGTATATATATAATATATATATATATATATATATATATATATATATATGTGTGTGTATAGATATATATATATATATATATATATATGTTGTGTGTATTATATCATATATCTATATATATTATAATATATATATATATATATATATGTGTGTGTATATATATATATATATATATATATATATATATACTATATATGTGTGTGTCTATATCTCTATATATATATATATATATATATATATATATATATATATAGTACAAGTTTATAGAGCACTCTATCGCTTAGTCACCAATACTCTTAGCGGCCTGTCCCTACTCCTCTATCAATTGTCTATTCAGACTATAGCTTGTTATGATTAACCCAACTGTACACAAAACAGTTCAAACACCAATCTATACTTTAAACAAACATGCATCCACTTACATTATCCATACATTCATACACACATACCTTTTGGACCGTTCTCCAGCTTATTCTGCTTTTGTGTGCTATTTTACGTATATATCACTAAATTTGGAATGTTAGGTTCTTTTAGGAGAGCTTTATGGTGCCTGACGTCCACAAGCTACTGCTGGAGGCCGGTTTCCCACAAATTTAGAACATTATAACAAATTTGTATCTCACCTGTATTTGGTGGATAGTGGGCCCTTGGGGGTTCCTAGCCTCCAACCGATGCCCGTAGTCGTCCGGGACCGCGCTTCCTCCTGGCTGGCTCGCCAAAATGTCATGGATGTCCTCCAGACAACGTAGTAATTAGTGCTAAGTCTTTCAAAAATTCTAAGTTCTTGGTAAGGCAGTTGAAAAATCTGCAACAGTGGTCCAAAAATAAGCAGAGGCAGCTGGGTCTCGGTCCAGTATGGTTTATTGCAGTAATACAAGTCAACCACACACGAGATGTTCACCGGTCAACATCTGACAAAGCAAAGAAAGTGGTCTGCTTATATACATTCCCTGGGTCTTGGGGGCTCCTCCCCGAGCCCCTCCTATTTATTACGTATTTTCAGGTACTTTTCCACGGATATCTTTGTTGTCTTATTATATACCGGTGGAAATTTCCCGAGGGTGCATATTTTTTAAAAACATGGTTACACACTATTACATAATTCCAGATGGCCCCACCCCATTATGTTAACATCATTTACAAAATGGCTACACATCATTACATCCTTCCAGATGGCTACACCTCATTACGTTAACATCATTTGGCCATTCTGGACGGCTACACATCATCTCCCCTTCCGGACCATCATCATACACATTTTGTTTACATTACAGTATAACTTGATCTTTGGTTCAGATGTTTCTATGGTGCATCCTGTATTTCTCCACTGCCAGGGTTTGTGTGCATTAACCCTCTAACTCCTATCTTGACCTCTGGACTGACACACACACACACTTTTTCTTGGATACCAGTTAAAGCACACTTTTTAACCGTTGTGACAAAAATACATGCATTGTGAGATATTAATCCACTACACTTTCAGGCACACACTCACACCTAAGGACAATTTGGAGAAGCCAATTAACCTAACAGTCATGTTTTTGGATTGTGGAAGGAAGCTGGAGTACGCGGAGAGAACCCACGCATGCACAGGGAGAACATGCAAACTGCAGAAAGACCCAGGGGTGTACTCGAACCCTTCTTGCTGCAAGGCAACAGCGCTACCCACTGCGCCACTGTGCAGCTCACATACAAACATAAACAGCAAATCTAATTATGTTGATACCAGTAGAAATTGCAATCAGTACCATCCACTACTGTAATATGCTGTATTTTTATACTTGAGCAATAATATGGTCATATATATATATATATATATATATATATATATATATATATATATATATATATATATATATATATATATATATATATATGTGTGTGTGTGTGTGTGTGTGTGTGTGATTGTATTTAATCTTTTAAATAAAACTGTTTTCTGTGGTGCTCATTTCCTACAGAGCTACTCACCTATTACCTCTTCTATGGGTTTATCATATAATAATCTGTTATGTAGGAGTTTTCTGAATGTATTTATTGGACATACTGGAGGTTTCTTTAGGTTGTGTTTTCTTCCTGAAAGTAAGGGTAGCGTTTTACTAAGTATGGTGGAGTCTAAGCATGGGTTGTTCACACTCTCTATTTTTTTCAGCGATAAAATATCCATCCATCCATCCATTTTCTGACCCGCTTAATCTCTCATGAGGTAGCTGGTGCCTATCTCCAGCGTTTACTGGGCGAGTGGCGGGGTAAACCCTGGGCAGGTTGCCAGTCTGTCGTAGGGCAGCACATAGACAGACACGACAAACAACCATTCATGCACACACTCACAGGACAATTTAGAGAAGCCAATTAACCTAACAGTCATGTTTTTTGGACTGTGGGAGGAAGCCGGAGTACCCGGAGAGAACCCACGCATGCACAGGGAAAACATGCAAACTCCATGCATAAAGACCCAGGGTTGGGCGATAAAATATATACAATTTAAAATTAAATACATTAAAGCATGGTTTTGGAGCATCAGTGCCTCAAGAGGTTGGACTTCATCCTGTAACCAGTGGGTTGCTGGTTTTTTACCTCTCTTCGTGCCCTCTAAGTGCCCCACCTAAAGACAATTACAAGGTCGGCTTTCTATCACCCGAGGAACATTTCCAGGATTAAAGGACTAATGTCTCAGAAGGATCTGGAAAAACGAATCCATGCGTTTATTTTTAGTCGAATAGATTACTGTAACGGTGTTTTCACAGGTTTGCCTAAAAAGTGGATCAGACAGCTGCAGCTGATCCAGAATGCTGCTGCCCGCGTCCTCACTAAGACCAAGAAAGTAGAGCACATCACCCCAGTTCTTAAGTCCTTACACTGGCTCCCTGTATCTCAGAGAATAGACTTCAAAATCCTTCTGTTAGTCTATAAATCCCTAAATGGCTTAGCACCTAAATACATCACAGACTTGTTATCAGTGTATCAACCATCCAGACCACTCAGGTCTTCTGGCTCCAGCCTACTCTGCATACCTAGAACCAGAACTAAACACGGAGAAGCAGCATTTAGTTCCTGTGCTCCAATTATATGGAACAAACTTCCAGAAAACTGTAAAAGTGCGGAAAGCCTGAGTTCTTTTACATCAAGATTAAAAACACATTTGTTTAAAATTGCCTTTGACTGTTCTAGTTAAACTGTTCTACTGCTTTTAATATTTTTCTTTTTTTCTACATTCTATCCCTACTTGCTTTTATTCTATTTTCTATCTACATTTCATTCCTACTTGCTTTTATTGTGCTATATTTTAATCATGTAAAGCACTTTGCATTGTCTTTGTACTGAATTTTGCTATATAAATAAATTTGCCTTGCCTTGCCTTGCCTAAGTGGATACGTGTGCAACCTACTGCTCCCTTTAAAGGGGGTGGGTTAAAATCCAGAAAAAATTTTTTCTCCAGAGGGACAATATTTCTTAAAATGATATTTTCTGTCTGTTGTATATTTAAGCATCATCACAGGTTGGGATTGTAAATGTGAAAAGATGAGAAATTAAAAAATTACAAATTTGGTTTCGCTCATTTTAATAGCATTGAAGCTCAACTTTGCAGCAAAAGGAGGCGTTTGTGTAAAAGACTCCTATTTTGAAATTTTTGTTGAACCGGAAGTGGTGTGTACGTAGCTTTATCATGACCGCACCGATCAGTAAGTGAAGAACAAAGGTGTTTGTCGGAGCTTATTGGAAACAATCAGGGAGTTATTACTGTTGTGACATTAAAGATTAAAAATATAGAGGAATAAAATAAAGGTAACCGCACAGGCAAACGGCAGCAGAAACCCACCCAACAGTGTAAAAGCAGTGCATGACGACGTCAGGTGACAACACGGCCCGATAACGGGGAGGACAGGTTGTAACAACAGGTTGTAACAGCAGAGGAGACGACAGGTATAACAGCACAGGGAGATGACGGGAAACAACAGGTTGCAACAGCAGTGAAGACGACAGGTATAACAGCAGAGGAGACGACAGGTATAACAGCACAGGGAGATGACGGGGAAAACGACAGCAAACCGAGATCACGTGATTACAGGTTCAACAACAAGGTCAAACAACATAAAGTGAAGAAGAAATGCCATGCACTTGATCCCTCATGTAGACACAATACATATGCTCACAGCATATGGACACGACATATGCAGCTTCCATTACATAAGCACGATACATACACACCTTACATGGACACATGAACACGTCAGAAGACGCATAAACCTATTTCTGGCACAAATGGAACCCCATGCTATAAAGCATGTTACTGCTTGCCTGATGTCCTTATGTATGGGGTTCCGATTGTACCAAAAATAAGCAGATGTAATATGTCTAGATGTTGTGTTGTTGTTGCATATGTGTTGTCTGCATATGTAGAAGTTGCACATGCAATTGTTGTATATGTAGATATAGCATATGTCTATGCTGCATGTCTGTTGTCTATGTCTATGTTGCACATGTAGATGTTGCATATCTCTATGTTGCACATGTCTATGTTATATATATATCTATGTTACACATGTAGCCGTTGCATATGTCTAGGTTGCACATGTCTATCTGCTATTGTGTTGTTAAGTCACTGTGATCTTGCCAGTTCATTTGCAGTAAACTAACCTACACCTTGCAGTTGTTTTATGATGTTGTTGCCACCTGTTGTTGGTTCACGTAATTGTCTGCATGTCTGTAGCTTCCGTCATTGGTTAATGTCATTGCTCTCAGCTGTTGGTATATGCTGTTGGTCCTTGTCGTTGGTGTTTGTTGCCTGTTCCCCTCGCCATCACAAACAGTGGAAGTACATTTTCTGTTGTCTAAGTGTTTGTTTAAAAAAATACAAAGATGTTGGTTTTTCATTATCAATAGCTCCAAAATGTTTAGATTTCCACAAATCTCGTGGTATTTACTTCAGGCATTAATTAGGACAGCAAAGGAGGAAGGAGGGGGCCTGGCGTAAATCGCTTCGGGGTAATAATGGGGGGGGGGGGGTAAATTTATAGGCTTAAAACTTTAAAATAAAACCAAAGGGGTCCGCCAATGGCCCCTGAATAAATGTGTGCTCGCACTGGCAGGATTCAAAGTGCTTTACATGGTATCTACTGTCTGGATCACCGGGTTGTTTAATCATAGCTCAACCAAAACGTTTTTTCAGACACTAGGGAGCGTAATAAGCCAATGGACGCTAACGGTGCAGTTTCATGAAAGTTATTTATATTATCAACTGACAATACATACTTACCCTTGGAGGACTCTAACAAAATGCAACCCATAATTTATAAAAAGGGTTCACTTAAATAATAGGCCACAATAATATTGTATTTTGATGTTTAAAATGATCAAAACGCCACCCTTTTTTAATCAGAGGCTCTGGGGTCTCCCTGCAAAGTTTTAGGATAAATAACATCTGATTTCATACGAAGCATTCTAGGTTTTGCACAGTCAAGATTGGCACAAAGTAAATCTTCTCCTTTGTTTAATACAGTCAACATCCTTGCTCGGACTGCTGCCTCCGTGACCCGGCTCCAGAAAGAGAGAAAGAAAATGGATGACTGCAATACTGTTGACAAAAATTTAATTTACAGAGGAGGAAAAGGACAGTATTTCTGTAATGTACAACAACAGGGCTAAAATTCTGCCAAAAGCACTGTTACAATACATCCATCTTATAAGATCTGGTACAGTTTTACTGTGTGCACCATGCAACATCTGTCACCTAGGGCCATCCACTGACCTCTGACACAACCACACCATGTTCAAAAGAAAGCTGATCAGTTTTTTTTTATAAAAGTGTTGTGAAATTTTATAAATTAAGATATAACAGATGGAGATTCTGCTTTACAGTAGATGCTAAATTACCACAATATCATCCCTCAAAATTAAGTATTCTGAAGAGTTGGTGCTGTTTGTCCCTCTGTATTTCACTTTGTTGGGAAATAGCCTGCTCAAATCCAACCTTTAGACACAGAAAGACAACTTGATGTCAGGCACGTTTATCACATTCAAATGTGTGGTAAGTCACCTGTTTTGGTGCTGCAACTCATACACGGCATGTATACACAAGCAGTTAGGTGATGTTTGTTAGCAAAGCTTTTAACAACATCGAGGACTACTATTTAAACATCACTGCTGGTACAGGAGGTGTATGCGCTGCCCCCCTCAATAATAGAACGGTTGCATTACAACAGAAGTAATTCATAAAAAGGGTTAAATCTAGTAATGGGCCGCAATAATGACAAATATTTTCCATCCACAAAATGTTTTAATTGGAACATTGTGAGCAAACATTTATAACAAATAAAACATTTGTTATAAAAGTGGCTCTTGCAGTCAAAAACAGAGTGACCTGCTTAACTGTAAGAAGCAGCAGAAACGTCTATCAACACAGTCCAGTCACTAATTCCATTTTTTTACTTCAAAATTTGTTTGTGTCTTCACAAACAAATTTTGAAGTAAAAAATGGATATAGTTTCAAAAATAAAATTTAAAATAAAATTAACTTCCAATATTAGGTTCATAAAAAAATATTACACGAAAAAAAAAGTTATGACAAATCTGGGAATGTCTGCCTAGCCAACTGCAAGGCCTCCAAACAGATGTCCATTCCAAAACAGTCACTGTCCCTCAGAGGGTCGATTCTTTCCTGAAGGAACATGGAAACCTGTCTTCTGATAACTTCTGGTGTGTCTGGAACGATCACAGTGTCGTCTGTGTCCAGCGGGGTTGGTCCTTCCCAGTCAACCCCATAACGTTCTTCATCAAACTACAAAACACAACAGCAGTAATAAAATAATAATAAAAGATGATACTAGTGCAAACATATTTACTTGTTATGGTATGATAATTAATCCAAACCTGCTTGCAGGAAGGGTCAGGTATTGAGGTGTTTGCCAGTAATTGACCCCTAATCCACAATTGTTGAGGTGATCTGCCTTGCTCTGTGGATAGTGAATGTCTGTCCCAAGCCACAGAAAACAGTTCTAAATGCCGGTTTAACCTGGGCAGCATTACAAAATTAATGCAGGCCAAATCCAGTTCATTATCAGAATTCAAAGCTGCAGTGTCAGCCAGATACTCCAGTGCATAACGGTAGTTCACGGTGACAACACACCAAACATCTCTCCACAGCCTCTCAATTCTTTGGTTATGGACACTGCGCCACGTTATAAAGCTTCTTCTTTCTATAAAGAGTAAAGTATAATCAGGTGTAATGTTCTACAACAACATGATATTGTGTTATATACATAAATAAAACTATGACATGATGCTAAAGAACATACCTCCTCCTCGTTCAGGATGTTCTAACATATATCGAGCTACTTTAACATTTTCTCCTTCTTTGTCACTTCGTACTCTGACGGGCAAGCCAAACTTCTGTACAGCTCCCAGGAAGGCTCGAGGAACTGTGGTAGCTCCGTTGTTACTGCTGGCAGTGAGGAACATTATCTTTCGGCTGTATCCGTCTATGCCACCATGAATCACAATTCGCTACCTTCAGAAAGGAAAACAAAGACTGTTGTGACAAATCTAGTTCAGGGGTTAAAGCAAAAATAATTAATTTGACAGAAAACATTTTCTAGTCAGCCCATATATTCCCAGGCCGTGGACATCATCATGCCACCTTATTAACCTCATTTGCTGATTGTGCAAAGTCCACTTTAACCAAATCTGGTAGTTCCATTGACAATTCCTGTATCTCTCCCACCTTCCAGCTTCAGAGCCTTGGTGCCATCCTGGCGCCCTCTCCATAATCTTCTTCACTTTCCACATCCATAACATCATCTGGTTAACTTTCATATTTGCAGCATCAAGCAAGTTCTTCCTTCGCACTTCTGCCAAACTGGTCCACAGTCCACTCACCTTTCCACTTTACAATTTCAAATCCCTTTCCTCCAATTGCTCACCAATTAATTATCACAACTCATGAGTTTATAAAAAGGCATTATCTTTTTTGAAGTTTATAATTTTAAAAAAGATAATGCCTACGCTGACTGCAGCTCTACCTTCTTTGTTACAGAAAAGTGCAGGTGGAATATTCTTTATGATGTTTTTTTTTTTTACTTTTTTCGAATCAGACCCAGTCAAACCGGAACATCGTTTCACATTCCAACCCTTCTTCAAAAAAACAAAACAAAAACGTGTCATGCTAAATTAGCTGAGCTTGAGCGTTACTCTCTCAGTTTTAAATAAAACATAACAGTGAATGATGGAGAGATCCCTGGTGAGTCACCGCGTTTATCAGCTAAATAACTGGAAGTGAGGGAATAAACGCTGACAGGTGACATGGCCACAGGTGGAAATAACTCATTAACTGCAGGAACAGCGACAGACACGCTTACCGAGGGAAGTCGTTGTCAGCTGTTCTATCCACTGAACTTTCTGACCTGGTGGTTTGCATAAATCCAAAGAAAACTTTTGACCACCACTACTTTCATTCATACCATCTGTGGCCAGTTTGAGATGTTCTTCCAAAAGTGAAAATGATGAACACCAATAAAACTCAGACTGGCAGATGTCCGCTTTGTAAAGACACGCCCTACTCTTTTTCTGATCGGCTGATGTCCGGACTCTGCCAGATTTCATTGGCTGAGCACAGCTTCTGTTTAAAGGGGAAGTCCGGTCAACAAGGAAAAATCAGGGGATCATTAGCTATACCTAAAACTAATACGTTTGTGGTTATTTAATGAGTTTAGCGTTAATCAATAAGAAAAAAAAAACAAATTGTCGTCTGGATCACTGTGTATGGGGGCGGCCATTAATGGCCGCCTGACATCACACCCTGTGACGTGGATAAGCTATCAGGCTCCTCTCCTGTGGAACCAACTCCCTGTTTTGGTCCGTGAGGCAGACACCCTATCTACTTTTAAGACTAATCTTAAAACTTTCCTTTTTGACAAAGCTTATAACTAGAGTGGCTCATGTTACCCTGACCTACCTATGGGTAAGTGCTTCTATGGGCTTAGGCTACAGGAGGACATCAGGATCTATTTTTCTCACTCTATCGAGTTCTACTGTTCTTAAATTATGCATTGCTTGTCATAATTTCTGCTTATAACCTTTTGTTCTCTCTCTTTTTTTTCTTCATAGTAGGTACATCTGGTCTAGCGTTCTGTTAGCTGTGACATCATCCAGGGAAGACAGATCACCCGCTACTACCTTCTAATGTAGAATAGATTCCTGGATCAATGTGTGCTTCTGTGCTTGTTTGTCTGTCTTGTTGTGTCTCTGGTCTGTCTTCTGTAACCCCCAGGTTTTCCTTCCTGTTAATGGGTGGTTTTTCTTCCCACTGCCGCTTCATGCTTGCTCAGTATGAGGGATTGCTGCAAAGCCATTGACAATGCAGACGACTCTCCCTGTAGCTCTACGCTTCTCCAGGAGTTAATGCTGCTTGTCGGGACTTTGAAGCAATCAACTGGTTCCCTTATATAGGAAATGTTTGACCAATCTGTATAATATGATTGATTCTGACTTTGTAAAGTGCCTCGAGATGACATGTTTCATGAATTGGCGCTATATAAATAAAATTTAAAGAAATTGAATAAGCGGAGAGCCGACGGCAGTTCACCGCGCATTAGCAGCTGCGGGAGCTGTTGTACACAGCTGCGATCAACAACAATTATTTCGGATTTCCAGAGGACTTCACCATTGAAATTTGTGAGAGCTATTGTTGAAGCAACAATGCCCACGTGCATGGCAGTTGGATGTAACAATATATCGAGTAAAAGTGGAAAAAACATTAGTTTTTTCACCTTTCCGATTCATGACCACCATGGGCTGTTTTGCTGGATTACCAACGTGAAGAGGGAGGATTTGCCATCGTGATCTTGGCCAGAGAGAAAACACGTCATCTGTAGCCAACATTTGGATAAAGGATGTCTTCAAGATGACATGAGAGCGAGACTTTTTGGTAGGTTTTTCTTTTTTTATGATGTTGAATTTGCCGGAAAATTTGTGTACCGATCAGAGCGGCGGAGGGATACGACGAACTTGGAAAGAATGGTCACTGTTGTGAAGCCCACTTATTTTGTGTGACTTTGGTTTTATTTTTTCTATAGTCGCTTGGGGGTGGTGGGGGGGGGGGGGCAAGCTTTTTTCCTGTCATTCACTATATGCACGCGCCAACAACAAAAAAATCAACAACAAAAAAATGCCTGTTACCGTCAAATAAACAGCATATCGATTTAGGTTTTTTTTTTTTTTTTGTTTTTTTTTTTATAATGTTGCAGAGGCGGTAGCGTGAGTTTGGCGAGGCGGCCGACCTTCAAATATAAATTATTTTCCATAAACAGCTTACCGTATCAATTTGTGATTGCCGTCAATGTGCCACAGTGCTAGGGGTGATGGTACAGAGTAAACTATTCTCTGTATTATATTAATGCCAATGCCACGACAGATGGTGCCCACTGGATCCACCACCGTCATTGTTTCCATAACTCTGGATCTCTGGACTCTAGAAGACATTATTTAAACGTTGATTTAATACACCTTTGTAAAACAGGGTTATGTAATCATTCACACATTTAATGCAACACCCACCTTAGTCCTACACTATTAAGATATCCTAAGACGGTTTTTATTCCAGAATCAGGACACTCCTGGATAAAATTACACACCAATCTTTGGAGATCCTCATCACTGATGTTGCTGTAATTCATTCTGACAGAGAGATTGCTGTCGGCCATCCTTCTTCTTACAGTGCTGTAGCTAACACCTAACTGTTCCCCAAATTCACGGACTGTGAAATTGTACTCCAACAGGTACTTTAGTTGATCGTCTGAAATATCCCATGACGGCTGTCCTCGGCCACCAGATGTGATCAACGCAGGTCTAAACCCACCAGTGTGGTTATTTTTTTCACCTAAGAAGCAAAGTAGCGCCTTTACACTGTCCAAGATGTCATCGATATCAGTGATGTTGTAGATATCCTCATAGCGTTGCTCAAGGAAATCCAAATCAAATTGTGATGCATTAGCCTCAAAATTTTCAGATAATCATTGACATTGATTATAGAGGTACTGCATCAGTTGACGGCTGCGCTGGTCATCTTCAGAACTATAAAGAAAAATACAGGTATTGTTAATGTTGTTGAAAGAAGCACATCCAAAATAAAATCTAATAGTCATAGTGAAACCCTATCAAATTGCATGGTAAAATAAAGTAAATATCCACTTTGTTCTAGGATCATTGCTATTGTTGTGCATTTTTATTATTTTACATTTGTCAAGCGTTACATCAATTTATATATTTTTTTTCTCTGTTTTCACTAATCAATTTATGTATGGATTATTTTTTCAGTTAAATAGATAGTTTTAGTAAATAAATTGTCTATAAATAAGCATTTGGAACTTAGCAAAAATTCACTGCACATTTGAATTTAATTTTATCTCAATTATGGCTGTAACAAGGTTGTTTCAGCAAAACGCATATTCTGGAGTTTGTACCATTACTCTAGGTCAATCATCAAATTAATTGAAGAATAATTTAATCATTGATTAATCACGAGTACCCGCTTCATTCATTCATTCATTCATTCATTTATATATATATATATATATATATATATATATATATATATATATATATATATATATATATATATATATATATATATATATATATACACGTATATATATAATATAAACACACGTATATGTATAATATAAACACACGTATATGTATAATATGAATAACTTAAGGGCTTAAAACTTTTAAAATGTCAAATGTCATATACTTTTATGTTATGTTCTAAAACTATCAAGTACTGAGAAAGTCATGTGCTGAAATATTTTGCATTTTATTAATTTAAGTATATATATATATATATATATATATATATATATATATATATATATATATATATATATATATATATATATATATATATATATTAGGGCTGGGCAACGATTAAAATATTTAATCGCGATTAATCGCCCTGATTAATCGCGATTAATCGCATTGTATTTACAAACTCCAAGAATGAATTCAAAAGTAGTGTAAAGAGCACTTTTATTTTAATGTTCTGCTGCCATATGAACAAAAGTGTTGTAACATTTGTAGCACTTATTTTATACTGGATATTTTCAACCCATCTATTGAATTTAGTGCACTAGTTGATCTTTTCTTCATAAGAGAACAGCAAGCACTGCAGCCAAAATATGGCCTTTTTTGACCTGCTGTATATTAGCCAGTCCCTAAGCTTGATGTATCATGAAACTGTTGACCTTTTGGGTTTTGTGGTTTTTATTTTATTATTACAATTAAATAATAATAATAATAATAATAATAATAATAATAATAATGTTATGTTCAGTGTTTTTTCGCTAATCCACCTCTTATATATTTCAATCCTTATGTAATTTTGTCTGTGTTGTGTGCACCTGCCTGTTGCTTTAATCCTATAAATTTCCCCGTCGTGGGATAAAAAAGGATTAGCTAATGTTATCTTATCTTAAATAACACTTTTTAATATATGTACTGGGTTCTTTCAAGGTCTTAATTACATGTTATGTGTGGGCTCCAGTAACATCCATCCATCCATCCATCCATCCATCCACTGATCTACCTGGATGTTCCCTGGAGGACTGAAACGCCTCAGTCAGAGACGTCTGTGGGTCTGTCGGGGCAATGAGAGAAGTTTCGTCTCCTCTCTCCGTTTCTGGGGCTCGACGTTTTAATGTTTTTTCACGTGCTTAGATAAATTTGTTGTGTTTCCACTGAAATGAACCGGCTTTTTACAAAACATACAGCTTGATTTCATTTACGGTATTAAAATAAAGCCAAACGGTGCTACTTCCTCTGTTCATGTTTTTTCGCTGCTGTGGTCTCTCTCAGTTGTTTCTTTGCTAAGTTTGTGTGAGAGCTGAGTGGGCGGGCCAGGCTGAGCCTGCGTGCTGATTGGCTGACGCCGCTGAGCCATGTACGAGAGGGGAGGGGAAGCGGGAGAGTGCTGCCGTGACAGCGCGCTGCAGTCAGCGCGCCTGCTGACTGACACTGACTGAAAGCATGTGAGCAACATGCGTTAATGCGCGATAAAATAAATATCGCCGTTAATAGTGTAATGAATTAACGCGAAATTAACGCGTTAACTTGCCCAGCCCTAATATATATATATATATATATATATATATATATATATATATATATATATATATATATATATATATACACACACACATATATATATACACACCTATATATATACACACACACCATTATATTATATAATATATATAATATATATATATAATATATATTATATATATATAACACACACACACACACATATATATATATATATATATATATATATATAATATATATAATAATAATATATATATATATATATATATATATAAATAAAAAATAAGAAAATAATGCATTTTTAAATATTTTTTAAAATGTACAATTTAAAATAAATATTACAAATTAAATTAATCGTTTTCTATTTCTCAATATACTCAGTATTGCTGTTTTTACTGTAATTTACCATCAAATAATGTAGTCTGGGTGAGAATTTACAGATTGAAATATTAATGGCCAAAAAAAAGCAAGGGAATAAAAACGTGTCTTTTGTCTGCTAACTATAACGTTATACGATATATGCTTTAGCCTAGTAACATTACTGTTTTTAACGAGCTAACACTAACGTGTCATGCTTATTAAGCTGGATAACGAGTAAACACCAGCACCAGAAGAGCTACTGGAGGGACGTTACATACCTTTTACTTCAAAACGGAACAAAAGTAGTAATTTGTAGTGACTTACCCTGCTGTTGAACTCCCTTCCTCATCAAGAACTCCAACATGTTTTCGTTTTAGGTGCTGCATCATCACCGTGGTGCTCCCGTGCCAGGCCATGTCGCTTTTGCATATCTTGCAATTAACACACTTTTTTGATTTATTTAGTGTGAAATATTCCCACACCTTGGATGATTTAGGTCGTACTGATTTCTCTGCCTCCGCCATGTTTCAGAACACTGTTACGGGTCTCTCTGATGGTCTTTCCTCTAACGTTAACTCCGCTCTGTTCTTTTATTTTCTTTCTCGTCAGCTCTGCTCTGCTGCGCGGCGCGCTCAACTTTTTCTCTCTGCTCAGCTGCGCGGCGCACTCAACATGTGACGTAATAGTCGCGCGACACAACGAATCGACAATGAAATTCGTTGCCAACTTTTTTAATAATCGAATTTTATCGATTTTATCGATTCGTTGTTGCAGCCCTACTTGCGTTGCTTGCGTTTATTTGACGTTGACACGCGTTTTTTTGTTGTTGCTTTCTCGCGTGCATATAATGAATGGCAGGCAAAAACAGGCAAAAACACATGGATACTTTGAAGCGAGAATAGACTTCACCAACGGCGTCGATGCAGACCCCCGCTCCACTTCGCACAAAACTTGTTCCGGCCGCCAACTCACCGCCTCGCCTAAGCAAATTCCTGCGGGAAACACCGCCTTCCGCATGTCGGCTTAGTTTTTTTCCGGCCAGCACCTTTCTTCCTCTGAATCAGAGGTTTGGCTGACAGCGAGGTTATTGGCGCATTATCGCCACCTACTGTTCTGATTCAAACCCCTACACCGCAGCAACAGACCTTCACAAAATAAAAGCATGTGAGCAACATGCGTTAATGTGCGTTAAAGAAAATATCGCCGTTAATAGTCTAATGAGTTAACGCAAAATTAACGCGTTAACTTGCCCAGCCCTAGTATTGCTGTTTAATGATGTGATAATAAAAAGAATATCAATTGCAGGTCCTACTGGTAAAACAGAGAGATAGTGTTTCTTGACTCCCTTCGACCAGATGGTTTTGGTGACGAGGCCTACAAAAATATATTTAGGTTCAAGCTATATTGATTCACTGGTTGTGGCCTATTGCCAGTTCTGTTTCTTTGGATATATGTTCATAAAAGCCTTGTTCTCAGGCTAGGTGTTGATAAAAGCCTTGTTCTCAGGCTAGGTGTTTATAGAAAGGCTCGTTCTCAGGCTAGGTGTTCAGAAAAGCCTTGTTCTCAGGCTACTTGCATATTTCAGTGTGTCACCTTAATCTGAATTTATAATTCAAATGTATGCAGACGCATTGCAGCCTTTATCGATCCAGGGCCATGGCCTGAGAAGACAGGGGGAGACCTTGAAGTATGTTTGTAATTATCAATTGTTGCAATAAAAATTGCAATAAAACACATATTTATCACTCATATATTGTTGTACTTTTCTCTAATTTTACATGTGTCTTTTTGCTCTTCTTTTCTTAGCATTTTTCTCTTCAGTCCAGCAGACATGACTGTGGGATCTTCATGTTAATGATATTCACTGGTTACTCAAAGCTTTTACTTATGGCTCAAACTGTGTGTTACAGTTATTTGATGTTTTACAGTATGCCCTCTGCATCAGCATATCAACCCCATTTACCTTTTCCCAGGTATGTTTTTTTTTTTTTTTTAAGGGGGTTAATTACATTGAAATTCTTCTAGCCACTTGCAATTTTTATTATACTTGTTTTTGCCTGTTTTTTTAAGTGGGAGATGCCAACCATTCACCCTTGGTGGTGCCTCCAGATAATGGAGAGGTTTTGCATTGAAGGGTACCTTCAATGTCCTCTGTATTTTAGTTTACTATGTGCTAATGATCCCGTTGTTCCATTCAAAGGCATGGACATCGATTTGCTCACTGGACAGAAGAATCCTCCCATCTTCTTGAAGGAATCCTGGAACCGGTCTTCAGGGTTCCAAAGTCCACCATTGCAGAGACTTCCCCCAGAAATGGTGATGGTGGAGAGGGCAATGCGAAGGTGTGTGTTTAATGCTTAGTGCTGGTGTAGGGAGGGTGAAAAGCACCAAGCTCCTGGTTCTGCTCTTTCCTGATCACCTCTTTTGAAACTATAGAATTGAGTCACATGTATAGTATGTTGGGTTTTTTATTTACTTATTTTTCTTACTTTAGGGACAGACGCAGATCCTGAGGGACTTGCATAAAACATGGGACTGGATACAACAGCACAGCCTTATTCCGTGGGGAAATAGAAGAACCTGAAGTCTTACAGATGAGCAAGCCCTGGCAGAAAATGGCCCTTGAAGGATACAGTTCTGCAAATGATCCCTTTTTAATTTCCTTCCAGTATCAGGAAGACATGGAAATGTTTTACATCAACTGTATTGATGTAAAGGGGCTAAAGGTCAATACCATGTTTTGCGAGCATAGTTCTTAGAATGTTTGTACAGTCAGTTCTTAATAAGTTTTAAAGGTTTTCTTTCCCTCTCTGAATTATTTTTTTCCCTGCTCAACTTTTCTAACTACTATTTTGTAATAATGTATGCTTTGGCTTTGTTATGTGTTCTTTGCTCTATTCCCTGTTCGGTTTTTGTAAAAAATAAACAACGTGGGCACTAATGACGAGGTCTTCTCTTGTTTTTGATGTGTACACCAGAGTGCGCAAAAATGTCAACTGATAACTTTAACGTTCTAATAAATCTATTTTATACAAGATTAATTGTGTTCAAGTTAATTATACAACTTTATGCAATGTAAAACAATAGGGATAATATATATATATATATATATATATATATATATATATATATATATATATATATATATATATATATATACTCTAAGGGGGATGGGGGGGATTTACCCCCCCTCTGTTTGTGACGTCCCTCCATCTGGTCATTCATGTTTTATCCCTGAGGGGGATACATTCCTCCCCCCCTCTGGTCTGAATAGGTAATATTATGAATTTTTAAAAATGTATATAAATTAGGGCTGTCAGTTTTAATGCGTTATAAATGCGTTAGACCACAACGCTGACATTTTTTTTTGTCGCCGTTAATAGCGCGTCAAAACACACACACCGTTCCCTAATATTTTTTCCCCGACGCGCTCTCCGCACTGTGTTTCTTTTATCCTCTGCGCTTTACGTAGTTTCAAGAGCGCTAGAGACTGTAGCAAAGCAGACCCGTGCTCACTGTTGCACAGACTGTTTATTTCATGCGACTTTGGACTTGTTTTATTCTAAAGGAGCTTGTAAATTTCATGAGTCATGGATTGCGGGTTTTTTTGGGCACCTTTCTGAAAGTGAAATCGCTTATTTGTGCTCTAAAATAAGTGACGAAACAGCGGTTATTAAAAGACCTGCCTGCACTAGACACCTTGTATCCAGCTGAAATATCCCTCCGCCATAGGAGCCGACGGTAGTAAAGGCAGACAGAGCAACTCTGCACATATTTTCTGCAGTTTACGGTGCAATAACCAGGGGCGTAGGAAGGTTTTAAAATGTGTGTGTGTGGGGGGGGGGGGGGGCAAATAAGATAGATAAGGTATTATAGCCAAATGGCGAGCAGAGCCAATCAAAAAATCTTTTGGGTCCCTAGGCAAGGAAATGCACCCTATTTAACATGTTAAATGAGCATGCTGATTAAAGAAGCAATCAGTACATCTACATCAGCACTGCAGGCTTGAAAGTTACTTTTTCGAGGCACATCATTATCTTCTCAACATTTAGGAGGTATTTACCAAACAAAGAACTACCCCAAGAGGCATAAGCAACCACAGGTCATTAAACTTAAAGGTATACTATGCAACCGGGGTTGATTTTCCAGCGAGGCTCCCCCCAGAGGGCGAAAGTAAAAGTGCACTGTCATAAAGATGCTCAGCTGTTCTGGTTTCTCCGTCAAGCCAGGCGTGGTTGTTTTGAGCTTAGAAGACAGGCGAACGCAATGAAAAGTCGAAAAAACGGCAGTACAAACAATGACTAACACAGTGAAAGTATGAATATCAGGGTTTCCCGCAGCGCTATCTTGGCCGCATCGCCGCGGCCGCCGTGGTAGTGTCTCGCCAACATAAAAATAAATAAATAAATAAATAAAAAATAATAATAATAAAACTCGATATGCTTGCATGTTTATTTGACGTTAACACGCGGCTCTTTGTTGTTGCTTTCGCGCATGCGCGTGAATGGCACATGGAGTTCTCATCCGGTGCCGATCTCCGGCTGTCAATGGGCGAGAGGCGGGGTATAAACTGGACAGGTCGCCAGTCCATCACTGTGATATCACCAACATCAATTTTTGTTACTAAACAATTCTTTAGTGCGGGGAAAAGCCATGTAGATTTGACCGATGCAGTAAAATGCTAACCAACCAATGGGAAGAAGTTGAGCCCTTAAGACACAGCCCCTCCTCATTTGCATAATGAGGCAGAAATGCATACAGAAATGTAAAAAGGACAGGCAGAAATGTAAAAACGAGAGACAAATGTAAAAATGAGAAACAGAAATGTAAAAAGGACAGACATAAATGTAAAAGTGGGAAACAGAAATGTAAAAAGGACAGACAGAAATGTAAAAACGGCAAACAGAAATGTAAAAAGGACAGACAGAAATGTAAAAACGAGAAACAGAAATGTAAAAAGGACAGACAGAAATGTAAAAAAGACAAACAGAAATGTAAAAAGGACAGAAATAAATAGCATCGGAGAAATAAATACGGCAAAAAAATACAAAGAAAGAATAAAACAGACAAAAATATTATAACATGCACATAAATAAATACTTTAAAAAAAAGTAAATAATAAAAAAAGTGGCTAATTAAAGGAGATATATACATTTTGTCTCACTGTATAATTTATTTTCTACCTACATTTATTTGTTTATTATATTTTGGTGGCACATAATTGTATGCATATTTATTTATTGAGCATTTATTTATTTATGTATTTATTTTTAATTATGGAAGACTTGGTCCTCCATAAGTATGCCTTTAAGGTTGTGCATAAAATGTAAAAATGACCAGAAACCTTTAATGTTTTGTGACATAAAACCTGGAGTACAGATAAATGGTCTGCAAAATGGTTAATACTGAACTACAGCAAATAGCAATATCAACATTCTTAAGGAGACGACCTGGTTACTCAAATTTGCAAAAAAAACCTGAGGCGACGGTCATTCTTGCTGGCAAAGTCTATGGCTACTTTTTTCAAATCAAGTTCATCTGTCAGATCTTTATGAGCATGCAGAATCAAACATTCATTAAGCCTGTCCTGCCGCATTGTTGAAAGAAGATAGGTCTTGATTCTTCTCAGTGTGGAGAAGCTGCGTTCTAGCTGTTGTGACAGGGACGGTCAGATAGATCTTGATGAGTTTTTTCAACTCGGACACCATTGAGACTGCTACTGGATTGTCTGTCCATGACTGGATGGCTTGGACTATAGTTGACACTGTTGTCACTTTACTAGGACCACCAGGTTCTCCCACCTTACAGAGTGTTTTCAGCATGGCCAACTAGGGTATAACTATGCCCTCTATTGAGCCCCCAAAGGAACTAGGTTCAAAGAGTACATGGACAGGTGGTTTCAATTAATTTTATAAAATACTAATATTTTAATATTATGATCTTGTAAAACATATAATGCAGATTATACAATTTCCATAATTTTGATACATAACTCAATTTTGGATGATAAGGGAAAACAACATATATTGACAGATTAAATTTGGTATTATCTCAAAGACAAAGAACAATGTTTAAATATACAATTTTTACATACTGTTCAATAAATTATAAGCTTTTTTAATTAAGAGTAAGTTTCATTTTAAGGTCCTTTTATGGGGGCCGCCATCTTGGTGAAGAACAGTACTGCCTTTTCCCAGTTTGTGACGTCAGGTCGCGGTATCGACTGTAAAGCAAGTCCCAATGCCCTATCTGTCCCCTTGTAAATAAATATCCGTTTTCATGCCAAAATATTTTTTTAACCTCTTAAACAAAGATAGACGTGGTATTAAGCGTTTAAATTTAAATTAATACTAATTTTACATTTTACAGACATAAAAAGGAAACAAGCATTAAAGTACAGTTTATGGGTTGGGTTCTGCAATGTTAGAAGATGAGTTTAAAACTCATCTTTAGAACCAATCTCTGTTCAAAATGGTGATCTACGCCACCTAATCTTTTTCCAGCAGTTATCATCAGTTATTGCAGCCGTAAACTGCGGAAAATACGGCCAGATCGGCTCCTGAGTTTATTCTGCTCCTGCTGTCAAGATGAGCTGTAGTGTGTTATGAGGCGGAGGGATAATTCGGCATCACTTAGTTTAGACCCCAAACAATCAACTTCACTTTCAGAAACAACCCCAAAAAAACTGCAACCTGCAATTCACAAAATTTACAAGCAACTTTAGAGAAAAATAAGACCAAACTCGTATAAAATGAGTGGGCTTCACAACAGTGAGCACTCTTTCCAAGTTCGTCGTATCCCTCCGCCGCTCTGATCGGGTACACAAATGTTACGGCAAATACTACATTATAAAAACGAAAAACCTACTGAAAATTCTCGCACTCATGTCATCTTGAAGACATTCTTCTTCCAAATGTTGGCTACAGATGACATGTTTTCTCTCTGGCCAGAAGCACGATGGCAAATCCTCTCTCTTCAAGTAGGTAATCCAACAATAGAACCCGGTGGATCATGAATCGGAAAGGTGAAAAAACTAATGTTTTGGAAATCCGAAATAATTGATGTTGATCGCAGCTGTGTCCAACAGCTCCTACAGCTGCTAATGCGCAGCGAACTGCCGTCCACTTATCCACAGGATGTGATGTCAGGGGGCCATTACAGCCCATATTTGGACAGTAATGACCGCCTCCATACACAGTGATCCAGACGACAATCTTATTGATTAACGCTAAATTCATTAAATAACCACGACCGTATTAGTTTTAGGTATAGCTAATGATCCCCTGATTTTTCCTTGTTGACCGAACTTCCCCTTTAAACTTACTAATGTTGATTTCAGAGTAAAATGGTTTTGACATAACAAATGTGCAATTATAGATAATAATAACAACATAACTTACTACACTGGGAATTGGTGTGTTCTTGTAAAAATTCAGATTATCCTAGGTCTTAGTTTAAATCTTGTCTTCTTTGTCTTAATGGTTTTAAAGGAAGGAATAAAAATTGAATGCGAGAAGATGCCCACACATCTACTATTAACTACTTACTTATTAACTAGGTCCAAGTAAACAGTACATAGTCATACAAGATGTAAACAATTTACACATACTAAGAGTACTGAAGCTTAACCCATATTAAACAAAATAATAATAATGGATTTGAACATTAAAAAGATAATGAAATAACCAGTAGACTTCAAGTAATTAAGAATTGAATTAAGAGAAAACAAATTAATTAATAATAAGATTTAAGTTCAATGGCAGTAACACTATCAATTAATTAGGTAGCCAAATACTTCTTGTTGATATTAATAGCTTTCTTATTGTTGTATTTATCAAAATAATGGAAAAAGTTCAAATTCAATTTTATCTCGAAAGTGGGGGGGCAAAACATACCTTTTGCCCCCCCTGTCCAAAAAGTGAGGGGGCACTTGCCCCCCTTGCCCCCCCTATTCCTACGCCACTGATAACCGGTGATAACTGCTGAAAGTAGATCACCCTTTTGAGCAGACATCGGTTCTGAAGATGAATTTTTAACATGCTGATAACATTGCAGAAACCCAACCCATAAACCGTACTCTAATGCTTATTAATTTGTTTTCTCTGTATTTGACAAACTAAGGCTGAATTACGTTGCCAAACGAAGGACCTGGAGTCACTAAACAGTTGCTAAACAGTCTCTTTCAGCGTTTTAAGCTCCTGCCCAGTTGCAAGCAAAGTGTAAGACTGGCTTAAACTGTATGAATATGGATATAAACAGCATGCAAAAACATTGTTGTTGGTGTGAAAGCTCAGAGAGAGTGAAAAAACGAACGATAAAACTTATGACTTTATTGAAATGTAATTTTTTTTATTAATTTATATGTATATGCCATGTCTATCTTTGTTTAAGAGGCAAAAAATATATCGGCATGGTATTTATTTACAAATTTATTTACACATTGTGTAAACATCAGGGCGTCATGATTAGTCATTTAGCCATTATAGTCCAGAGTTTAACATTTGGCACTAGGATGTTTTCATTCCAATTCTCAAAAGTGCTTGAAAAATAACAGAATAAAAATATTTTTTGTACAAGGGTCAAATAAGCCTTAAAAAAGTATATATTTTTAAAAATCTGTAAAAATGGACAGAATACATTTATTTGAAGTTGGAAGAGTGTGTTTAAACAAGTCTTAATGGTTGCACAACATTTACAAGGTTTAAATAGAGTTTTAGACTGTATTTGCAATTTCACCAGCCAAAAAATGTCAGGTGGTACAACCGAACGTTTCTTGGAAAAAAAATGTACTTCCTTTTTTTTTCCTAAGTAAATATTTTAGTAAGTATACCTGAAAGTGTCTACAGTGCACAACACATTATTATTTTGTAGTTGAGCTGAGTATTAAAAGTAACTTATGGATTCTTTATTGTAGGGGGCAGGTATTTTGGGTTTCCAACATCAAACTTTAGATTTTAAATGTGAATAAATACTCTATAAATTTTAAAAGTATATTGTTGCATAGAATGATTATTTACATCACAATTTCCAAACATTTGTTCACTGTAATCTCCCATTTCTTGGTTTAAATTAGTATTTTACCTGGTTGCACCACCTGACGATGCGGTTGCGCCGTCTGACAAGATTCATAATAACAACACATATGTTGAATAATTTCATTTTTATTTCACAGAATAAAACAATCTCAGGTGTCTAGGGTGTTCCAAAGAGTAGGGGCAATTGCACAGAAAGCCCTGTCACCAAAGGTCTTGAGTCTGGTGCGGGGAATGGAGAGTAAGTCCTTGCTGGTGGAGCGCAGGGACACCGTGACTAGGTGAACGGGTGGAGGAGATCAGTGATGTACTTGGGTGCCAGTGAGTGAAGTGATTTGTAAGTGGGGAGGAGGATTTTGTAGCTGATGCGTTGTTTGATTGGCAGCAAGTGGAGTTTCTTGAGGATGTGGATGATGTGCTGCCAGGGCTTGGTGTGGGTTAACACCCTGGCAGCTGAGTTCTGGACATACTGCAATCTGTCTAGGGCTTTGTTGGGTAACCCAGACAGGACACTATTGCAGTAGTCCAGACGGGAGGTGACGAATGCATGAATGAGAGTTTCGGTGACTGAGTCGGTAAGTGACGGCCGGAGTCTTGAAATGTTACGGAGGTGAAAGAAGGCAGATTTGGTGATGCTCTGGATGTGGAAACTGAATGAGAGTGTGGAGTCCAAAATGACGCCCAGGTTCCGCACTTTGGGCGATGGAGAGGTGGGACAGCCGTCGATGACCAGGGTGAGTTTCAGAAGGTTGTTGGTCATCCAGGTTTTGATATCATGCAGGCAGTTGTTGAGTTGTATTTGTGGGAGTTGTGAGGAGGGCTTGGTGCTGACATACAGTTGGGTGTCGTCTGCGTAACAGTGGAAACTGAGTCCATGGTTGCGGATAATCTGACCGAGGGGGGGGCAAGTAAATAGTAGAGAGGAGGGGACCAAGGACAGATCCCAGAGGAACGCCATGGTTAACTGTTGCAGTAGATGAGTAGGAGCCATGCAGAGTGATGTATTGTTTACGGTTGGAGAGGTAAGACTGAAACCAAGAGAGAGTAGTGTCGGTAAGGCCGATGAGGTCAGAGAGACGGGAGAGGAGCATGGAGTGGGAAATGGTGTCGAAGGCAGCAGAGAGGTCGAGGAGCATGAGGATGGAAACAAGGCAGTTGTCTGCAGCAATCAGGAGGTTGTTTGTTAATTTGATGAGGGCGGTTTTGGTGCTATGATGGGGTCTAAAGCCCGATTGAAAAGGTTCAAAGAGCTTATGGTGGGACATGTGATGTTGTAGCTGGGCAGCCACTGCTCTTTCCAAGATCTTGCTCAGGAAAGGAAGGTTAAAGATTGGACGGTAGTTGTTGGGGTCATCTGGGTCCAGGCCAGGCTTTTTGAGTGTTGGAGTCACGGCCGCCAACTTAAAGCTGGAGGGTACCACACCAGAGCCAAGTGAGGCGTTGATGTTGTCAGCCACCGCGGGGCAGATGGTGGGGAGACAGGCCTTCACAAGGGTCGTGGGTAGTGGATCCAGGCTGCAGGATGAGGTCCCGGCTTTGGTCAAGAGGACGAGGGTTTGATCAGCATCCAACAGGGAGAAGGTAGAGAGGTGGCACTGTGGTGGGCAGGCAGAAGGATAGTACATGTCCTGCCGAAGTAATGTGGCCGGCGGGGAGGGTGTAGATGCCTGGAGCTGCTAGTGGATGGTGGCCAGGAACCTGGAGCAGAGATCAGCGGCACCAGATGGTTGCGGAGCGTCGGGAGGGTCAAGAAGGCGGTTGATGGTGGAGAAAAGC
Organism: Fundulus heteroclitus; assembly: GCF_011125445.2. Lineage (NCBI taxonomy): Eukaryota > Metazoa > Chordata > Actinopteri > Cyprinodontiformes > Fundulidae > Fundulus > Fundulus heteroclitus. The sequence goes on along the minus strand of NW_023396684.1, from coordinate 81,437 downwards.
CTTTTCGGATGCATTTGTTGGCTTTTTATAATGTAAAAATATAAATATATTTAATGTATATAGTTACTATTAATGTATATTTAATTAATATTTTTTAAAATATTCAATAGTATATATCAGGTTAACATGTTTATTTCATCAAGAAAGGACATTTCTTCTGGTTGTGCCACCTGACTTTCTGGTTGCGCTGCCTGACATTTGCTACTAATTCCCAATTATTCAGGCATCTACTTGGACACCTATAGAACCTTTTGACTTTGCTAGGTAGTTCATTCATTCATTTTTACAAAACAATAAAGAGTTTTACATTAAAATAACTTTTTCACAGCTTTACATTGGTTGTACCACCTGACATGTGAAACTGTACAAGTCTAACTATGAAGAAAAAAACAGCTATTTCTATCAATATTTGAGAGAGATTTACAAACCTTTCACTCATCAGTAAAGGTCACTTGGGGTCCTTTTGATGATGCAATATCCTGTTAACTCATCTCTCTCTTCAATTCAAAATAAAAGTTGTATGAATGCGGTTGCGCTGCCCTGACATTTCAGATATTCACATTTCCGGACGAAGTTGCTTTCAATATTCCAAACAATTCGAGAACAATGTAACTATTAAATTTTGATTATTTGAAAGGTTTTCAATATAAAATTATGCCACCATATTAATATTATATTAATTGGTATTTAAAAGTACATATATAATGCATTTTACATAGTGTTAACTTGCTCGGACGGTTGCACCGCCTGACATTTTGAGGGTTTGAGATGGCAAAACATAAAATATGTATCATTTTTATGACAAACTGGAAATATGTTCAAATTAAACAGGTTTTATAGAATAAAATAATGCTTATCATAAATCAGTAAAAAATATTTTAAACCAAAGTAGTGCACTCGGACACGAAAATCTGCACGTCACGTCATTGACCCACAAGCATGTATTTTATTAGTGTCATTTATTGCAAAATTTCATATTAAAATGCCCAAACAGGCTATTACACTTTCAGAAATAAAAGGATGAAACATGCGATTGATTTGCAATTAATCTCGAGTTAACTATCGACATTATGTGATTAATCGATTAATTTATTTAATCGTTTGATAGCCCCAATATAAATACATGTCTTGTGTCCTTTACATTTGTTAATTTATTTTTTTGTTGTCTGTTTTTAAAGAGTATTAATAAGTTTTCTGCTCAAAGCGGTTAAAGTAAACTAATACCCACTCCTGAGTCCAGACAGTAGATGGCGCAAGTTTAAAAACAATAGTCTAACCTACTGGATCTAGCTATTTACCTGAAAGAGCAGCTGCTAGTTAACCAAGTAATGAATGAGAACGTCTGGCAGCATGAACGTCAACAAAGTATTTTGTCATATTTCGGCCAGAAAAATCAACAGAAAAGGTCAAGAGTAGATGACGGGACTAACAGCCATGGTAATGTTACAGGACGAACTTTGGTGGATGATGAAGATTTGCAGGCAGCGTCACAAGACAAGAAGCAGCAGCAGCCGATTTCTCCACCCTCCCGGCCAGAGCCGGTTACATGCTGTCTCGAGCCAGACAGCATGCAGGCCACATAACCTTGTTGTTATGTTCACTTATAAAACACTTGAAACAGTTTTTATGCAAATCGCACACTATATATATATATATATATATATATATATATATATATATATATATATATATATATATATTAGGGCTGGGCAAGTTAACGCGTTAATTTCGCGTTAATTCATTAGACTATTAACGGCGATATTTATTTTATCGCGCATTAACGCATGTTGCTCATATGCTTTCAGTCAGTGTCAGTCAGCACGCGCTGACTGCAGCGCGCTGTCTCACGGCAGCACTCTCTCGCTCCCCCTCCCCTCTCGTACATGGCTCAGCGGCGCCAGCCAATCAGCACGCAGGCTCAGCCTGGCCCGCCCACTCACCTCTCACACAAACTTAACAAACAGCTGAGAGAGACCGCAGCAGCGAAAAAACGTGAACACGGGAAGTAGCACCGTTCGGCTTTATTTTAATACCGTAAATTAAATCAAGCTGTATGTTTTGTAAAAAGCCGGTTCATTTCAGTGGAAACACAACAAATTAATCTAAGCACGTGAAAAAACATGAAAACATCGAGCCACAGAAACGGAGAGAGGAGACGAAACTTCTCTCACTGCCCCGACAGACCCACAGACTGACGTCACTGACTGAGGCGTTTCAGTCCTCCAGGGAACATCCAGGTAGATCAGTGGATGGATGGATGGATGGATGGATGTTACTGGAGCCCACACATAACATGTAATTAAGACCTTGAAAGAACCCAGTACATATATTAAAAAGTGTTATTTAAGATAAGATAACATTAGCTAATCCTTTTTTTATCCCACGACGGGGAAATTTATAGGATTAAAGCAACAGGCAGGTGCACACAACACAGACAAAATTACATAAGGATTGAAATATATAAGAGGTGGATTAGCGAAAAAACACTGAACATAACATTATTATTATTATTATTATTATTATTATTTAATTGTAATAATAAAATAAAAACCACAAAACCCAAAAGGTCAACAGTTTCATGATACATCAAGCTTAGGGACTGGCTAATATACAGCAGGTCAAAAAAGGCCATATTTTGGCTGCAGTGCTTGCTGTTCTCTTATGAAGAAAAGATCAACTAGTGCACTAAATTCAATAGATGGGTTGAAAATATCCAGTATAAAATAAGTGCTACAAATGTTACAACACTTTTGTTCATATGGCAGCAGAACATTAAAATAAAAGTGCTCTTTACACTACTTTTGAATTCATTCTTGGAGTTTGTAAATACAATGCGAAATCAGGGCGATTAATCGCGATTAAATATTTTAATCGTTGCCCAGCCCTAATATATATATATATATATATATATATATATATATATATATATATATATATATATATATATGGGGCTGCACGAAGGTTCTGGGTTCAAATCCAACTTTGGGGCTTTCAGCATGGAGTTTGCATGTTCTCCCTGTGCATGCGTGAGTTCTCTCCGGGTACTCCGGCTTCCTCCCACAGTCCAAAAACATGACTATTAGGTTAATTGGCCTCTCTAAATTGGCCTAAGGTGTGAGTGTGTGCGTGAATAGTTGTTTGTCCTGTTTGTCTCTGTGTTGCCCTGCGATAGACTGGCGACCTGTCCAGGGTGTAACCCGCCTCTTGCCCAGTGAATGCTGGAGATATAGGCACCAGCAACCCCCGCGACCCCCATGAGGGATTAAGCGGGTCAGAATATATATATGTGTGTGTGTGTGTGTGTGTGTGTGTGTGTGTGTGTGTGTGTAAACAAAATTAATCTTATTATTAAGGAATAAAACATCTTTTTTTTCTCAAATAACAAAAAATAATAGAGTGCATTCAGACAATACAGATAAACGTTACGCAATAATATATTCCGGACTGCTCTTAGCATGATGACGTCAAGCAATACAATGGATAGAATTTAAAAAGCATTCATTTCTTCCAGAAAAGTCTTCAATACTGTCTTTACGATGTAGTTTAGTATTCTTAAATGATTTAAGGATATAAATAGGGCTTGGGCGTCATGATGTATTACTTTGTGTGGCCGCCATATTGAATGCCTCCGCGGCTCCGCCCCCGCTACTCAGAATACTGCCTATGACTACCGCGTACTGTACTCCCTCTCTCAGCCGTGTTTTAATTTGATTAATTTTACCTTAACTTGATTTCAACCATGGTAAACCGTTGCTGTGTTGTGGGCTGTAACAGTGCAACACATGATCGCCATGGGAAAAACATAGAAAATGGGTTAACTTTCCACCACTTTCCTGCCTGGAGGCGCAACCACGGGAGAGACAGCAAGCGCAATGGAGTCGTCGGCTCGCTTGGATCGCGGCTTTAAGACGACCGATCATAACTTTCCACAGTATCCCGATGTCAATGAGAGTGTGTTCCCTGCATTTTCATTCTGGTAAGTTAAAGATGCACGGTTTTATTTTATAGCCAACATCGTTTCTTTCCTTCAGCCGCGACACCACATACATGCACATAAATACTAAAACGGCAGCGGGAAAAGGCTCAAATACGTGAGAAACCCGGAGGGTTTAGGGAGGGTTGGCAGTTAATGTTACTAACTAAACCTTTGAAACACATAGCAGCTCGTTAAAAGTACATTACATGCGTGAGTGGTTGTTAGCACTAACGGTTAGCAGGTGCCAGAGCGCGTCTGAGCACAGCTTACCTTTGTACGAGTTACCGTGTTCCCACTGTTTGCTGGCTTTATGATCTGCAGCTCCTGAACCCATCCATTCGTAAACTGCACATGAGACTCCAAGGACTTGTAGCTTTGGAACTGTTCTGAAGTATAGGCGCTCACACCACAAACTAGGTAGCCGAAGACGTCCGATATGCAAAACAGTGGCAACAAGTCGTCGTCGGCGCTCCATAATAATGCTGATTTTGTCAACATACCGGTCCCTGGCTTCTCTATTTAATGTGTCCTGGTAAATTTCAGATCCTTTTAGGGATTTTAACATATTTTTTCTATCTATTCTTTCTCAACTCTACTTCTACGTCTCTTCGTTCAACAACGTTATGTCAGAGGTATTTTAACGTTGCGTTGCCATCAACATGGCCGCCACATCCCACAATGCAACGCGGATCCCGTAATCACATTATTTTTTGGCGACCCGGAAGTTATTCTGTTGCGCTTGCGCAGATGAGCTGATGGTACGGATCGTGCTAAAGTACGGATCGGGTAGTGACCACTGAGCTGACACTGTTGACAAGTTGTGGATGTGTGCTGGTAGCAGACTGTTAATCAGGTGTCTCTTTTTTCAGCGTCAGCGAACCTTTCAGTTTAGTGTTTTTGTCCTGAGGAGCATTCCAGCGACTGCATCATGAGCACGTTATGGATGGGCAACGTGAGTTTAAAGTTGGTTCTTTTTGTCGCGTGTAAACGTTAGCAGCTATCAGAGCACGAGGGCCAAGCGTTAAATGAACATTTAATCTTACTAGCTGTATTTTTGTTGGTTAGTTGAAATCCCACCACTCTTGTTTGTCTAATGGTTTTTAGAGAGAGTACGCCGTTTGCAGTATCTTGAGCTCGATATAATGCACTGCTCCTCACTTCCTAGTCGGAGCTGGAAGGTTTTTACCCTGAGTCACCCAGTGTTTTGTTCTACAGACTCATCTCACTGCTTTACTTTTCTGATTTGGGATTTATTAATTCGGATTGTTCCAAACGGCGTCCATTCTCAATTTTCCATAAGATTTCTCTTAGTGCATCATGAGTTCCCTGCATGTGCTTCTCCCGACATGTTTCGAAACTTTGCCACCGTGAAAGATCAACTGGTTGAAATCCTTTTTTTACGTATTGCCTACCAATTTTACAGGCTTGTCTACAGCTGAACACAGTTTGAGCAGTTATTCACATTACAAAATATAAATGAACTATAACATTGAATGTAAAAATCGAAAGAATGAGTAAGAATAAAACATAAAATAGTACAATAAAAGAAAACCTAAATATCAGCTGGAGCCACACTAAAATAAAAATGTTCAATATGATTATAAAAGCCATTGTGCTTTCTTTGAGTTGCAGATTTTCCAAGAATTTCTTAACGAGACCAAATCATTAAGAAATGCTATAAGAATTAGTTTAATTGAGGCATATTTACATTTATGAACAAAAAATTGGACCAAAAGAAACTGATTTATAAGGTATTATTGTTTTGTCCTTGTACTTTATAATCTGAAATGGATACTAGAGGTCGACCAATACAGGTTTTTTTAAGGCAATACAATACAGATTATTTTGACATCAGGCAAACTGATACCCAACACGTGGGCCCAATTTTATTTTATTTTATTTTTTTGGCCCAATTCTTGAAGCCGAATATGGCTTTTTCTTCTTCCATTTACATGAGAAAAATGACAGTGTTTTCAAAGAACTGACCCAAATACTGTTCTTATATTGCTAGACCAAATCCAGTTTATTGTTGTTAAAAAGTCATATTAAACTATTCAAAATAATTTGGATCTACAATAATTTACACATTCATTTCCTACTTCATATAGAAGTACAAGGCCTTTCTTCTACAAATGACCTTCCTAACAATTCAGAGGTATACCTTAGAGGTCAACCGATGTTTGCGTTTTTGTGTTGTATCGGCCGATACATGCATGCGTTGGCTGATACATTAGCGTATTCAGTCGCCATGCTTTGACGTCACGTGATGCGCATACGTTGCCGCTGCTTCCCTGGCTGATTGCCAACAACAAGAGTATGTTTTCAACTTTTATTGTATTTTTAATCGTCTAATTTAACTATATTTTCCCTTTGAAAGTCTGCCTCTGTCACTGTGGGTGGGACTGGAACAGCTCTGTTTCACTGAGAACACAGCAGCTGACCGGTGCTGGGTTTTTACTTTCACTCACTGAAGCACGTGTGTCAACGTTGGTTTTTAAATAATGATTTAGCTGCTTAAACCTGCATTTAATAGAGCAGATGAGTGCTGGTGGGATTGCATTAATCATTAGGGATGGGTACTGATGAGGCGCCTCTCAATCTTCCTGTCTCATTCACTAAGGCCCGCCTCACCCGGTTCGTAAATTCGGCAGCAAAGGAAGAAAACAACTGGAGAAAAAACACTTTGAATATACATATATTTATTACAATTGGAATTCCAAGGGGAGACACATATTTACAACTTTATCCTAAAGCCCCATGTAGTAGAGTATGGAGTCCACCCTCCCAGGTGGGCTGCGTGCGCGCGTCTGAAGTGCCACCCTAGCGTGCATCTATTGATAGCCCGGCCATTCACTGTGTAATTCAATTCAATTCAATTTAATTTATATAGTGCCAATTCATGAAACATGTCATCTCAAGGTACTTTACAAAGTCAAATTCAATCAGATTATACAGATTGGCTCAGATTATACAGATTGGTCAAAACATTTCCTATCTAAGGAAACCCAGTAGAGTGCATCAAATCTTGACAAGCAGCATTCACTCCTGAAGAAGCGTAGAGCCACAGGGAGAGTCGTCTGCATTGTCCGTGGCTTTGCAGCTATCCCTCATACTAAGCAAGCATGAAGCGACAGTGCAAAGAAAAACTCCCCATTAACGGGAAGGCAAAACCTCCAGCAGAACCAGGCTCAGTATGAATGGTCATCTGCCTCGACCGACTGGGGGTTAGAGAAGACAGAGCAGAGACACAACAAGAAGACAGAAGCACACATTGATCCAGTCCATCTAATGTAGAATCTATTCTACATTAGATGGTAATAGCGGGTAATCTGGATGATGTCACAGCTGAGCTAACAGAACGCCAGACCAGGTGTACCTACTATGAAGAAAAAAAAGAGAGAGAACAAAAAGTTAAAAGCTGAAATGATGACAAACAATGCAAAATTGGAGAACAGTAGAACTCAGAGTGAGAAAAATAGACCCTGATGTCCTCCAGTAGCCTAAGCCTATAGCAGCATAACTATAGAGGTAGCTCAGGGTAACATAAGCCACTCTAACTACAACCCCTGGCAAGAATTATGGAATCACCAGCCTTGGAGGATGTTCATTCAATTGTTTTAATTTTGTAGAAAAAAAAAAGAGATCACAAACATGACACAAAACTAACGTAATTTCAAATGGGAACTGTCTGGCTTTAAGAAACACTAAAATAAATCAAGAAAAAAAATGTGGTAGTCAGTTTTGGTTACTTTTTTGGACTAAGCAGAGGGGAAAAAAATATGGAATCACTGTGAATAATCACCTTCTTTTTCAACGGAGCTACACTGTCTATTGCAGAACGCAATGAGGAAGTCACACCGTTAACAAAGACGTCTATTTGTGAATGGTAAGAAACAATATTGCTGCTATCTGCAGGGCCTTTCTGCAATACTGAGGATATTAAAAGGGGGACAGACTCTTTAAAGTTTGATGCGGCATTATCCAATAACGATCTACTAAAATGGACCCTCGTTTGGGGGTGGAGAATGCAGTTAAATTAAACTCAAAGGCTATTAAAAATGGTCAGATAGGATAGGGTTGTGAGGAAATACTGTTAATGCTTCACAATCAATGCCATATGTCAGCTCAAGGTCTAAAGTATGGAGCCAAGAGTCCGTTGGTTTATGCACATTTTGAGCAAAACCAATTGAATCTAGGATAGTTTTAAAGGCTACACTAAGGTTATCACATTCTGTGTCAACATGAATGTTAAAATCCGCCACTATAATAACCTTGTCAGTGTTTAACACCAAATTAGATAAGTCTGACAACTGATCCAAAAACTGAGTGTAAGGGCCTGGTGGACGATACAAAACAACAAACAGAAGAGGTTTTATTGCTTTGCAGTTTGGATGAGGGAAACTGAGGGTTAAATGTTCAAAAGAACTGTAGTTACTAATTGGCCTAGGACTAATTAATAAATCAGAATGAAAGATGGTTGCTACTACTCCTCTTCCCATAAATCTGGGAATGTGGAAATTTGAGTTGACTCATTTATAGTCGACTTGGCTGTCAACAGCATGGAGCCGAGTCTACAATTCTGACAAGCTCGCCTCCAAAGCTACAAAAGCACTACATTCATTACAGGTACCATTATCACTAAAGGAGGCAGAGAAATAACTAAACATCTGACACGGAGAACAGGAGAGAGGGGGAGACTTAGACAGAGAAGGAGAGGTTGATGGACGGATAGGGTAGAAAGCCATTGTGAGGCTAAAGCTAGGCTAGCGCCCTCTTACCACGCCGAGAAAAGCAAACCGTGTGAAACACGAGGAGTTCCCAAACCAATGAATGATGAATTCAAAAATACACAATTAATATAAAAACTGATTATGGGATGGGAAGAATACCTTTATGGTGGCCAGCACCAGTATGACCGCAAGTAGAGGAGGTTTTACAGCCCTTTGCTGCCTGATCCAACTCTTTCTGATGTTTTTTTTCCTTCTGTCCAATGTGCAAAATGCTGGGATGTTTTTGGTTACAATGTTTGCAAGCGATGCGCTTCTCACACTTCTTGCTTAAATGTCCTATATCCAAGCAACCAAAACATAAACCTTTGTCTTTTAGAAAGTCTAGTTTTTCGCTGTGTGACCGCTTTTCTAATTGTCGACAATTAGGAAAGAGGTCACACATGACATGACCATCCTGTGTACAATACCGACAGGATAAATAATTAGATTTGTCAACAACAGATACTTCATTTTTGAGAGAAGGCATGTTACAGTCATCTTTAACAGAAACATGGGTGACAAAGCTGTTTCTTTTAAACTGTGACTTTATTTGAGGTTTGCTAGGTCTTAAGGTTCCCCTAGCAGGTTGTAAATCCTGTGTATATATCCAAAAGCCAGATCTGAGATTATCCTAATCTGGTGTTCAATAAAAGCAACAATATCTCTGAAACATGCTCTTTGACTAGTTCTCTCAAAAATCTCATTTGCTTTTGTTTACCATTTTTCTCTTAGTTTAAAAGGAAACATTTGAACCAAGATTTTCATGTTAGCTGGCATGCTTTACTCATCCAAATACAGTAGTTCTTCCATTGCATTGCAGCATTCACGAAGGAACAGTCCAAATGCTTTTAATGCTTTAGCATCTTCACCTTTAATGTTAGGCCAACCAGCGACCTTTTCCATGTAGGCTGCAGTAATATTAAATTCATTGGCAAAATGTTCTTTGAGGAGTTGCTTGGCCACTGCATATCCTCTCAGCAGTCATGTGAAGGCAGCTACGTATGAGGTCTCTTGATTGCCCCTTGGTGTACTGTTCAAGGTAGTACAAACCGTCTCCTTTACAACTGCTCTTTCCTTCCACACAGTATTGAAAGGCTTTCATAAAGAAGTTGAACTGTAAAGGATCTCCGTCATAGATGGGAATTTCTCAGTGTGGCAGTAACTGACTTGTTTGCATTTGAACCAGAAGAGCTGTTATGTCATTCTGATGTTTCAACACATTGTAAAGGTCTCCAGCAGGTTGAATTTGATTTGATGGAAGCAGACTATTTTGAGTGGTAACATTGAGATCGGATAAAATAATAGAAGCTTTAGAGGTTTGAACAGCAGGAAGAGCCAGTTGTGACACCAAAGTATCGCAAACAGTGTCATCCACCTGAGGTGGAATATGCTTTTCATAGGCTGTACTTAGATCTGACTCAACCTATTTATCCAACAGCAGTCCAGCATCTTCTTGAAGGTTATTTGCAGGTTTGGTAACCAACTGTGAAGCTTGTGAAAGGAGTAAAGTAGGTTTGATCTTGGTTCTAGCACCTTTTCTAACATATGAATCCATTCCATCAGAATGCTTAGATGTAATGCTGCCTTTAGTGCTGCCCTCTAGCACCAGTATCTTGGCATAAGCAGCAGCTATTTTAGTGTCCATCTCAAGTTGTTCCTTTGTTTTCTTTAACAGGTATTCCTGCTCCTCCGGTGCATGCTTCTCCTCTAAAGCAGCTGCAAATGCCAGGAGTGCAGCCCTTTCTGCTTCTGTTTTTATTTGTTCAGAAAGCGTTGAAGATTTGCTGGTTGTTATAGAAGAGCCCCTGTGACTCCCAATTTTTCTAAAAGACCTTAAGGAAACATTTGAAATGCTGTCATGAGGTTCAATCTGCAGCTCCTCCTCCTCCATCACGGTCATGCCACCACTGGCAATCTTTGGTTCAGCTTCATTATCATTTTTACTCTCATTTTCTTTGATATCATCAGGCACATCGGCTGAGCAACCTTGAGCCTCAGCCAACCATTTATGAGTAGCAGCAACAAAATCATGAACATTCCACATTTTAGCTTGAAACCACATGTCATGCTTCTGTGCTTCATCCACAGGCAATAATCCCAACAAACCCTGGTGTACCTTTTGTGTTTCTTCAGACACACCCAAAAACCTTTTAAATTCTCCCTTAACGTCATTCACACACCCTTTGTCATTTTTCAGCACTGTAATAGTTTGTCTTAATTTTGTGAGCTTATTTAACTTTGTTTTTTTTCACTTTCTAAGTTACTGATTTTCACCAACAAAGCTTCGGCTGTTAAATTCAGATGTCTTGTTTGTCCCTCTATGTTCACATTGTCCAGTGGGTCCAGTAGCCTGCTTTGGTGCGGCATTTACTTTGTCCGGCGGCTCCAATAGCCTGCTACGGTACGGTGTTTACTTTGCGGCTTCGTGGAACCACAATGCAGAAGGATCTGTGGATCTTCCAAACGAGGAAGTTTTCTACCTAAATGTAGCGGCTAAAATCCTATATTTTAGGAACCTGGTTGCTGTTGCTGAAAGGCGTTGGTTTTACGTGAGCTCAATTAAGATTCATAATGCCGATCTTCAGTTTGACTTATAATAGTCATTTATTGGCAGAACAATATCTATTTTCCTATTATTTCCATTTAGATCCACATAAATTCGACATTGATCCAAGCCAAGCACAGTAGAAAACTGTTGCCTCTTCCCATTAACAACACCTGAGCAGAATCATGGTTGACCTTAAATAACCCCATCCCCGATCAGACACTCATAACTCAAAATGAAATACGCCCCTTGTGGCGATAAACACAGGAAAGGACAAATGGCTCCTACAGTTAGATACCTCAAATTTCCTTATTTATCATCGGTTTAACGATTGCGAAGCTAATATGTATGTTTGCGGAATATGTGTTTAATCTTTACCGCCACTTTTTCTCTTTTATAAGCTCCAGTAGGTGTAAAAGCCTTATTGAGTTGTTTGATCACTATTCTTATTTTTTTATTGATCCTCTCTTTTTCTGGTTGAACTCTATAATGAGCAGAATTTTAGAAAAGGTATCTGTCACGTTCAAACACCTAAAGCAGGAAAAAAAAGGAAAGACAACGGCCGATCTGTTCTTGCAAGGAGAACGCCAGATATGTGCTCAGTTGTATATCTCCTACCCGTTCTGAAAAACACCTACCGTTTTTCTTGTGTTTATTAAGATATTGGGAGTTTCCTAGTTACAATAACACGTTGTTACTCTAAGGAGTTAGGGACGCTTACAGCAATGTGACCTTTGAGATAATACAAAGCAGTTTCCCACAGTTCCGTTATGCATATGCAGGCCAGATGGCTGAGTGCAGTTCATATCATTATCACAACATGTGTTTCTGCTTTCTGCAGGCCTTTTATACTATAAGAGAGAGAAAATCAATACACATATACAGTAAAATAAAATGGTAACCACTGGTCTATATGTTCCAGTAAATATATATATAAAAAAATAAACACAAATACAGTAATACATAAGAGTGAGAGCAAGATAGAGAGTTTCAGTTACCTGAAAAACACTTTAATGTCTGAATAAACTCAAACCTATTTTTTTTTTTATATTAATGAGTAAATACGTGAAAAATGCAATGACCATAGGAGACAAAATATAACATACAGAGAATAATAAAAATTAAAGCCGCAAGCGGCGTCAAGCGGCCCTCGCAGCCAAGCGCCACTCCGGCCTATTGGCCACCGCGGGGGTTCGCGCACCGCCGGCCGCCAGCTACCGCAGAAGCTGTCACGCATTTTCCCCACCTGTCCAACGGGCGATACACACGAGCGTGTTCGGCAGCGCTCCCCCATGACTCACAAAAGATCTGGTGCAAATTGGTCGATGCAGCGAGGAGATACAGCCGACGGATTAACCTAGAGGGCGCAACGGAGTCAAATTACATTTCAATTCTGTCGGGATCTTCAGAGGTGAACAAAGGTGTTACATATGGAGTTTGTTGCCAGTCGAATCATCCATGTGTGATTTTAAAGACAATCGTATGAATACGGCAAGGGACTGATATTCGCCATTTGGCCGCACCCACAAGGTTCAGCCAGTAGCCAGCAATGAGTTCATCATCATATCATTTTATGTCAGCATGCACAGTATTAAACCCATATTTAAAATACAGCAAACAAGCAGAGCTCATTCACCAGACAGTTTCTAAAATAGAGTTGCAATGCTTATGACTTATCAAAGAAAGTCACACACAAATATTTGCATTGTTAGCTGTGCCTTGAGGTGACATTACTGACTGATGAAAGTAAATCTGTAGACTAGGTTATGAAACATTGTTCAGCTAATTAAGTTCCATAAGTGAACAAACTTACAATGTCAATTTGTTGAGATTTAGTTGCAGCAGTCAAGATGACTTCTATAGTGCTTGTTAAAACAATGAAAAGATCATCTCTTTAGACCAAGAAAACTATCACATTTTATGAGATAGTTATCTCATTTTAAAGATATAATTATCTAAAGTTATTACTCTTAGCAAGTTAAAGCTCCATAATAATTTTAGATCATGTTTTAGTTCCACTCTTTTATTATTATGCACATCTAGACTACCTAGAAATATAAAGTATGATATGGCACAATATTTTTTCAACAACAGGCAATTTTAGTAATTGCCTTGCAATTTTATATCTAAGCATTAAAAATTATAATATTTCACCAATTTTCACAGCAAGATGGAAATAACGACTATCCAACATTTTAAGTTTTTGTAAAAACTTTATTTCTTTTTTACCTACCTATTGAAACTAATACTTTCTTCTACTTCTCCAAAATTATACTTCAAGATTACTATTGCTGTCCTCACAACACGGGGCAATATGCAGCTAGACAGCTAGGACAAAGGTTCCCCACACAAGGCTTCCTTTTCTTGCATTCTGTGAATAACCTTTATTCACAAATCTGGCTTTAAACATGCTTTTTGTAAAAAGACGAATATTTTCCAAGGCAGAAGCATGTAGAACAAATCCAGCTTCAACATGAGTAGTTTCTCTAACTTACTCGCTGAAAAGCAGCTTTTACCAGAGCAAAATACGTCAAAGATCTTTTTTTAAGGTGAGAGCACTCACTATTTCACGTAATTGACATAGAGATCTAACAAAGTTGTGATGTCTCACTCTGATTAAATATGAACCCAAAACATGTCTAACTGTTTTTACCATGGATTTCCTCTGACTAATAATTAACTTATATCTTATTTATGTAATGTATTCACGACATGAATTCCTTGCTGTCTTAACAAAAGGCAGAAATATAACCAGTGTGCGATTTGCAAAAAAACCAGAGGGGAGGATAATTTCAAAAGTTGTATTAATGAATCAAAGTTTTATTAATAATGGTTAGCTAGCAGGTGCTTTTTCAGTAGCTAGCTAGATCCAGTAGGTTAGACTGTTGTTTTTAAACTTGCGCAATCTACTGTCAGGACTCAGGAGTGGGTATTAATTTACTTTAACCGCTTTGAGCAGAAAATGTAATAATACTCTTTAAATACAAACAACAAAATTAATTTACAAATGTGAAGGACACAAGACATGTATTAATATCAATTTTGAAAAATCCATCATATTCAGGGGTTAAAGCAAAAACAATCAATTTGACTGAAAACATTTTCTAGTCAGCCCATATATTCCCGGGCCGTGGACGTCATGCCACCTTAGTAACCTCATTTGCTTAGTGTAACAAGTCCACTTTAACCAAATCTGACAGTTCCATTGACAATTCCTGTATCTCTCCCACCTTCCAGCTTCAGAGCCTTTGCACCATCAAGGACAGCCCTCTGCATAATCTCCTTCACTTTCCACATCCATAACATCACCTGGTTAAGTTTCATATTTGCAGCATCAAGCAAGTTCTTCCTTCGCACTTTTGCCAAACTGGTCCACAGTCCACTCACCTTTCCACTTTACAATTTCAAAACCCTCCATAAACTGCAGCTAATTCAAAAGACAGCAGCTTGCATCATTACATCATCTTCTTTACACCTGTACATTAACTCTACTGTAACATTCAATATAAATCAATCCTATATACTCTGTGTCCCCATCTCCCCCCAGGGATAAAACACGAATGACCAGAGGGGGGGACGTCACAACCAGAGGGGGGGGGAATCCCCCCATCCCCCCCAGCAAATCGCACCCTGACTATAACGTTGCTTTCTTTAATTATTACAGGCTCTGCTGAGATGTCAAATTCTGGAGAGTGCTTAGACACCCTGACACACAAATATGGATTAACTTTATTTCATGTGCACTCGTGAACTTGTTTTAGTTGATTTGGTTTTCTTGATGTACTGTAGAGCGTGATGAGGTCTGTTGTGGTATTGTGTGCACTGGATTGAGGGGACAGTTGGTGTTGTCTGTCAAACCCAATCTTCTTAAGCTGCAAATTCAGTAAAGTTACAAGATTTCTTGCAACCTCTCATATGGAACCAGTCTAAAAAATAAATTATGCATTTTATTGTAAATATAAAATACTTAAAAATAAGATGAACATAGAGTATACAAATGTTTACAAATAATTATAAACATTGTTTTGCTTTGAGTCAAACTCCAGAAAAATATTTTAAAATTCTTTTTAAATCTTTATTGTGCTCCGCTCCGGCCTATTGGCCACCGCAGGGGTTCGCGCACCGCCGGCCGCCAGCCACTGGAGAAGCTGTCACGCATTTTCCCCGCCTGTCCACCGGGCAATACACACGAAGGCATTGGGCAGCGCTCCCCCACGACTCACAAAAAATCTGGTGCAGATCAGTTGATGCAGCGATGCATTTGGCCACCGGAGGCAGTGGCGACCCACCAGCTTAAAATCTATGTATTGGCATCTTAAAAATGGTCTTATAGCTTAAAAGATCATCCTGTTTTTGTTGATTTTATAGCCGAATAGAAGAGATGTTCTCAAATAAATAAGCCTTTTGACTTTTAAAAATGTTGTCCTTTTAAGCCCCTTCAGCATGCTCAAAAACTGAGTTTTGATAACTTTTAATTGGCCATGCCTTATGATCAGACTGCCCGAGTTTCAAGCCGCTCGCTCAAAATCTCTAGGAGTATTTCGATCAAATACCAATGCTGTAAATGTCAAAAATGAGTTCAAATTACGACCTTCAATCTAAAATGGCTGTGATACTTGCACTATGACATTAATTGTAAATTCTGAGCATCTTGTTGAGCTCTGCAACTGTATCAAATTTCATGTCTCTACGATGAAGTAAGTGAATAGCAAAGGGTCCTTTGAAAATTTCTAGGTGGCGGCGTTGAGGCATTTTTCTTTAGATTTTTGTGATGACCTTTTAAATACAAAAATTTTTAAATAGTTACCATGCATCCGCCAAGTTTTGTAAGTTTTTGAAAATGATAAAGCCTCCAAAAAGGCCCCTCTTTAGGGGGGCAGAATAATAATAATAATTTACAATACAATTACAATAGGCCTTCACAGCGCTTAGCTGCTCAGGCCGATAGACGCCGCCTATCCACCTGCCTATTGGCCACCGCGGGGTTCACGCACCACCGGCTGCCAGCCACCGCAGAAGCTGTCACACATTTTCCCCGCCTTTCCACCGGCCGATACACACGAACGTGTTTGGCAGCACTCCCCCACGACTCACAAAAAATCTGGTGCAGACCGTTTGATGCAGCGAGGAGGTACAGCCGTTGAATAATAATAATGCATTTGTCTACCATAATAATGTAAAATTAACACTTTAGCAATTAGAATATTGCTAAAGTGTTACTTTAGCAATATTCCACATGTGTATGTTGTGTACCAACTTTAGTAATTCCTAACAGAGCACTTCACTCTCAGACTGCAGGTCTTCTGGTGTATCCTAAAGTCTCTAAAACTAGAATGGGAGTTAGATCCTTTAGCTATCAGGCTCCTCTCCTGTGGAACCAACTCCCAGTTTTGGTCTGTGAGGCAGACACCCTGTCTACTTTTAAGACTAAGCTTAAAACTTTCCTTTTTCCATCCATCTATCCATCGTCTTCCGCTTATCCTGGGGGGTCGCGGGGGTAGCAGCTTTAGTAGGGAGGCCCAGACGTCCCTCTCCCCAGTCACTTGGGCCAGCTCCTCCGGGGGAATCCCAGGCCCAGGCCAGCTAAGAAACATAGTCTCTCCAGCATGTCCTGGGTCTTCCCCTGGGCCTCCTCCCGGTGGGACGTGCCCAGAACACCTCACCAGGGAGGCGTCCAGGAGACATCCTTACCAGATGCCTGAGCCACCTCAACTGGCTCCTCTCGACGAGAAGGAGCAGCGGCTCTACTCTGAGTCCTACCCGGATGACTGAGCTCCTCACCTTATCTTTAAGGGACAGCTCAGACACACTGTGGAGAAAACTCATTTCAGCCGCTTGTATCTCATTCTTTCGGTCACGACCCAAAGCTCATGACCGTAGATGAGCGTAGGAACGTAGATTGACTGGTAAGTCGAGAGCTTCGCCTTTTGGCTCAGCTCTCTCTTAACCACTACGGACCGGTACAGCGCCCGCTTCACAGCAGACGCCGCACCAATCCGCCTGTCGATCTCCCGCTCCATCTTCCCCTCATTCGTGAACAAGACCCCAAGATACTTGAACTCCTCCACTAGAAGCTGGCTCTTGGGACTTTCCTTTTTGACAAAGCTTATAGTTAGAGTGGCTCATGTTACCCTGAGCTACCTCTATAGTTATGCTGCTATAGGCTTAGGCTACTGGAGGACATCAGGGTCTATTGTTCTTCAATTTTGCATGACTGTTGTCATTTCAGCTTTTAACTTTTTGTTTTTTCTCTTTTTTTTCTTCACAGTAGGTACACCTGGTCTGGCGTTCTGTTAGCTGTGGCATCATCCAGGGAAGACAGATCACCCGCTACTACCATCTAATGTAGAATAGATTCCTGGATCAATGTGTGCTTCTGTGCTTTTTTATCTGTCTTGTTGTGTCTCTGCTCTGTCTTCTGTAACCCCCAGTCGGTTGAGGCAGATGACCGTTCATACTGAGCCCGGTTCTGCTGGAGGTTTTTCCTTCCCGTTAATGGGGAGTTTTTCTTTCCACTGTCGCTTCATGCTTGCTCAGTATGAGGGATTGCTCCAAAGCCATGGACAATGCAGATGACTCTCCCTGTGGCTCTACGCTTCTTCAGGAGGAGTGAATGCTGCTTGTCAATATTTTATGCACTCTACTGGGTTTCCTTAGATAGGAAATGTTTTGATCAATCTGTATAATCTGAGCCAATATGTATAATCTGATTGAATTTGACTTTGTAAAGTACCTTGAGATGACATGTTTCATTAATTGGCGCTATATAAATAAAATTTAATTGAAAATTTAATTGAATCTTTATTGGGAAGCCTTACACAGTTCTCAATCTTAAGATACTAAAAAGTGATTCACAAAATACATCTAAAAGATGTAAATCTATTAATACTAAGCTTACCTATGGAAATTAATAAAATGGCTAATGAACTTGATAAAACATAAATTCTGAAAGCATTGGAACCTAATACTGGATTGGATTAGCCACATTTTGTCTCCTTCTATATGTAAGCACATTAAATCGTGTTACAGATAGTGTGATAAAGAATCAGTCCCCTTACCTTTGTTTTTTTAACTAACTGAATGGAAGTTTTGGAGAAATACTAGTAATTAAGCATGGTATTTCAGCAATCATTTATTTCTCAAATTAATTTAGGTTATTTTATATTGTTTTACTGCAGCTTGAGTCCTACATGGATGAGAAGTTCATCACCAGAGCCTTTTCTACAATGGGGGAGCAGGTGGTGAATGTGCGGATCATTAGGAACAAGATGACTGGGTGAGTGTTGAGTCCACAGGCAGTTGTAGTGTTTGCAATACTTTCATTTTGACATTTAACAGTTCTTCGTCTCCCAGGGGGGCTCTGGGCTACTGTTTCGTTGAGATGAGTGATGAGGCCACAGCTGAGAGGTGTTTGCGCAAAGTCAATGGAAAAGCCTTGCCAGGAGCCAGTCCGGTATTTGCAGTTATTTCTAAAGACCGTAAACACATTTTCCTTTTGATTGTCTTGTTTGATGGAAAGCCCTTTGAAAGGTGTACTATGTCTCTTTGTTATAGCCTACAAGATTTAAGTTAAACAGAGCCACGTTTGGGAAACAGGAACCTGGGTGAGTCCAGTTAAAGAAGCATAACACTTGGAGATTATACATTGTCAAAGGATGTTTTCTCTATCAATGATTTGCTGCCTTTTCTCCTGTTTCAGTCAGATGTATTCTCTGTTTGTGGGAGATCTAACTCCAGAGGTGGATGATGGGACGCTTTATGAGTTCTTTTACAACCGATACCCTTCCTGCCGGGGCGGGAAAGTAGTTCTTGACAGCATGGGTAACTCTAAGTATGTCTGAGGCACAGAACAATACAAATATTATTTATCTGCAAAAATCCGCCTTTGTTTGCTAGTCCAGTCCCTGCTCATTTTTTCACAACCACACCGCTTTCCTGCACTGTAGGTTACTGAGTAAGTAAAGGCCACATTCCATATAAATGATATTCCATTCTAATTAAAGAAATATTTTACACGTTATATGTAAGTATATATGCATAGTCAGACGAATCACATCCATGTTGTACCCCCTTTTCTAAGGTTTCTCTTACATAAAGTTTAGAGGAAAACACTGTCATTCCACTTTTCAGTTTTTGCTTAGTTTGCAAATTCCCAAAGGACCATGACATGATTTTATTTTAAGCAACAGGCTGATCACATTTTGTTTTTCTAACATTCCAGGATAAATTGACTAATATAGATATTATGCATGTAGAAAATCCACATCTTTCAAACTGAGATCCAGTCATCCTGAGATGGGGGGCTCTTTGTTGGCCGGTTCCACTTAGCTTTCCATTTAAAACAAAGAATACGGCTTTATGACAGCAGTTATCTTCTGTTCCCTTAACCCCCCTCCTATTTATCCACTTGTTTCTTTTTTAATTAAATTCAAAAATACTTTATTAACCTCTAAGGGAAATTAAATGCTGGTGTAACTCATCGGGCAGGGTTCTTAAAGGCATACTATGCAACATTTTTCAGTTAATTAATGTGTTCCATACCGTTTTGGATGCTTAAATGAGTCATTTCAGGTCGAACAAAGGTTTTCTCGGCCGCCCTGGGGGTCTGTGGGGGAAATACCGCACTTGCAATTGCAAGAGCTCACGGCCCGCACACACAGAAATCTCGCTTTACGGCGAGAACTCCATGTGTTTTTGCCCTGCCATTCACTATATGCACGCGCGAAAGCAACAACAAAGAACCACGTGTTAACGTCAAATAAACGTGCAAGCATATCGAGTTTTATTATTATTATTATTATTATTTTTTTTAATGTATTTATTTATTTTTATTTTTTTTATGTTGGCCAGACTGTACCGCGGCGGCCGTGGCGAGGCGGCGGCAGCGACTGCGGCTTGGCGAGGCGGTGGCGGTAGCGTCTCGCCAACATAAAAAAATAAATAAATAAATAATAATAATAATAATAATAATAAAACGCCTCGCCAAGAAAGCGCTGCGGGAAGCTTGATGTTCATACCTTCACTGTGTTAGTCATTGTTTGTACTGCCGTTTTTTCCACTTTTCGTTGTGTTCACCTGTCTGCTAAACTCAAAACAACCGCACCTGGCTTGACGGAGAAACCAGAACAGCTGAGCATCTTTACGACAGTGCACTTTTACTTTCGCCCTCTGGGGGGAGCCTCGCTGGAAAATCAACCCCGGTTGCATAGTATACCTTTAAATGAGTTGCTGTAGATGGTGATGGAAGGATCGGTTACACTTTATTTGAAGGGGTGTACATAAGACTGACATTACACTGTCATAAACATGACATAACACTTGTTATGAACATAAATGACTCTTTATGAATGTTTAGGACTGTTGTCATTAATTGTCATTCGGTAAATTATGACACTATTAAAGCAAAGTTGACATTGTTTAAAATGTCTTTGTCATGACAACTTGACATTAACAGAGACAAGGTTAAATTTAGGGCTTGATTTGGGATAAGGTTAAATTTTGGGCTTGATTTGGGATTAGGTTAAATTAAGGGCTTGGGGTTTTGTTAAATTAAGGGCTTGTCATAGCCCTTAATTTAGCGGTCTGTCTTATAGCTGATCTGTTATGTTCCTGTCTTTACCACATATCTTTATACATGATTTTATTTTGAAGCCTGCCTGCCTTTCTTCCTTCCTACTTCTTCATTGTTTGAAAATCTCTAAATCTAGATCTGCCTGAGTTTACAATATTTGTGAGCGTGACTTAATTACATTTTAATTTTATTACATTTGCGATCTGTTTCTGATTAATTCATGAGGTCCATCTAGCAACAAAAATGTGATAAGTATAGAGCAGGCATCTGTTTTCAGTGACTCGGGAAGGTGGACTTTTGCTTCCAACAGGCAGACAGGCAAACAGGCACTCAACACACAACTGTCAGTCCATGGCACAGAGCAGCTGACCCCACAGGTGCTTACGAGTCACAACTGCCTTTGAGCAGCTCGATGTGAAGACTTCTACCCGCCAAGCAGTTTATAGTATGACATTGCGTATGCGCTCGTAAAATTGAGCTACGCACGTACTTGTCCACAGACTCGTGTCCGCTTTATTATGTTGGAGCCTAGAAACAGAAATAGCTCAGGATGCGATCTGGCGCTATTTAGAAAGGCTAATTTTAATAGAATTAACCATGAAATCAGACACACACAGGTGTATAATAATTTAATACATGTGCTGACCTTGAGCTGTGTCGGGAGTGCACATTTGGCAGGTTGACCAATCTCGTCAACTCCGTGTCATTCCCACCCAATGAGATGTAGAAAAAGAGACGTTTAACTTTTGTTAAAAATAGGGATGCCCCGATACCGTAATTTGGATATCTGCCGATACCAATACTATTCCAATACCAGAGCTCTATTTGCTTTAATGTTATCATCATATTGTTGATTTGGTTTTAAGAGGCTGTAATAAAGTCATATCTACCAGAAACTGTATGTTCAAATGTAAATGTGTATACCAATAGACAACTTGTGACAAATGTGCAACTGTAAGAGTTTCAAATTGATTGCATTTATTAAATCCAAGACAGATGCCTATAAAGCAGCGGTTTAAAGGTATCTGGAGAGTCAGCTGTAGACAAGAGCACACACAGAGGCTCATTTGTAATAATAATAATACATTTTATTTGTAATGCACTTTACATTTAAGAAAAATCTCAAAGTGGTACAGGTAAAATCGTCATAGAAAGGTAAAAGCAAAAACAATTACAAAACTAAACATCATTGTAAAATGCATATCAATAAATAAGTCAGTGGCATAATTGTAAGAGGTTAAAAGTCGTAAGTTCAGCGTAAAAGAAATGTTTTCTGTCAGGTTCAAACACCTAAAACATTCATTAACAACACAAGAAGGAGAGACAACAATGAGGTTAGTTTTCAAATTATCTTGCAAGGAGATCGAACGAAGATGCTTAATACAGATCTCCAAATTAGATCTGAAGTAAATCCGTCGCCTCCTCTCTATTTATTAGGAAAAGGAATCCCTGGTTCCATTTTGAATCTAAGGGGTAGGGATAAGCAAAACAACTGTGACCTTTGAGATAAAACCAAGCAGTTCACACAGTACAGTTATGCGTAAGCAGTCCAGATGGCTGGATAGAGTTCATAATAACACTTATAGTCACAACATATTTCTCTGCTTCCTGCAGGCCTTCTGCAACTATAAGACAGAGATCTAAAACCTTAAAACTTCTTAGTAGTAAAGAGTAAATATATATGATAAACGCAATGTACACAAAGAAAATAGTAAGAATAATTCTATTTTTTTTTTATCCTTTTTTAAATGTCTGGATTGCCTGTGGTTCCCTCAGATGATCATGGACGGCATTCCAGGTCCGAGGAGCGGCATAGCAGAAGGCACGGTCGCCCTTAGCTTAGTCTTTGGGAGGAGGAGGTGGTTTGAGTGTTTTGAGCAGCGGGACCGTGTCGTAGTGAGAGGGGTGAGCAGCTCCTTCAGGTATGGGGGGGCATTTCCATTGATGCACTGGTGGGTGAGAATTAAGACCTTGTATTCAATCCTTGTAGAAACAGAAAGCCAGTGAAGTGAGTGGAGAATGGGTGTGATAGTACTTTCGGACTCTCATCAGGATCCTTGCAGCACTATTCTATTGAACACACTGTAGTTTCTGCAGAGTCTTATTAGGGATCCCGATGAGAAGTGCGTTGGAGTAGTCCAGCTGGGAGGAGACAAAGGCATGAGCCAGTTTTTCTGCGTCAGCCAAGGTGAGTGTAGAACGGAGTTTTGAAATATTTCTTAGATGATCGGAGATTTTGCAGAGGTGTTTTGATATGAGCTTCAAAGGTGAGTTGTGGATCAAATCTTATACCAAGATTGGTGACTGTTGTGAAGAGGGAAATGTCCAGGCCAGAGATGGTTATACCGGTAATGGAGGATGACTGGACTTGATGTGATGTGCCAACAAGGATTGCCTTGGTTTTAGAGCTGTTAAACTGGAGAAAATTGTGTTTCACCCACATCTTTTTGTCTCCTCCAGACAGGCAGTGAGTTTTGAAGATGATTATGTTATTGTTGAAGCTGCAGTGGGATAAGACTCAGCTTTTATGTACAGTTGTGTATTATCAGCGTACAAGTGAAATGAGACTCCATGGTGGCTGATGACATGACTGATGAAGAGTATGGGCCCAAGGACTAATCCATGGGGTACTCCGCAGGTGACTTTGTGTTGCCGGGAACTTGTATTGCCAATTGTGATGTATTCCGTTCTGTCAGTTAGGTATGATTGAAACCAGTTCAGAGCAGTGTCAGAGAGTCCAGTGGTTTTGTGTAGCCGGTTGAGAAGAATTTGATTATCTACAGTGTCAAAAGCAGCAGACAGATCGAGGAGTACGAGAAGGGAAGGTGAGCCTTTATCTGCTGCCATTCGTAGATCGTTTGTGACTTTAACCAAGGCTGTTTCAGTGCTATGAGCAGAGCAAAAACCAGACTGGAATTTCTCAAAAAGATTGTTTTGTTTGAGATGGTCCTGGAGATGGATGACAAAAACCTTTTGTAATACTTTCGTGAGGAATGGGAGATTGGAAATGGGCAGTGTTGTATAAAGTACTGAAATCTCGGAGTCAGGTAAAAGTATAGTTATCTCTCCAAAATATGACTTTGGTAAAAGTCCAAGTCACTGACTGAAATGTTACTGGAGTAAAAGACTTAAAGTATCTGAAATGTCTTGTACTTAAGTATGAAAATTACTGTAAAAATAGATGTGCTCAAGTAATGTAATGAAAAGTATAAGTAAAAAGTAAAACAAAGCAACTGCAGTTTGAATTACATTTTTTAGATTTTGGTAAACTTTGAAAGTCAAATTCACTTAAAATAATATAAACAACCAAGTGCAGGAGAAATTTAGATCAAGTTTAGACAGAAAATACAACCTTCTTGTAAGCTTTCAGTTTTCCTTCTTCAAGTAAGGTCAGTGCTCTACACTTTAAAAATTATGTTGGGGTAGGGGGAGTTCATTTTACTGATCAAGTTATTTTTTAAATAAGTCGAAGCTAACATCATCAATGAATAATAGTTATAATGAATAATATTGATTGTTATAATAAAACAAGAAAAGAATAATGGTTAATCAAGTGTTTGGTCAATGTAAACGCCCAAGAGGGGTTGAGTTCTACTGATCAACTTAAAAATATTTCATGGCTGTGAAAGAGAAATGTTTGAGCTATATTCTGTAAGATAAATTAAGTTTATATTGAGGTAGATTTACAACTCATGTTGGGAAGCTATTGATAAGTTTTCTTTTTTTCCGGTTGATATATCATTATTGTTAAAGTGATCTTGTGTGTTATTTGGTTGTCATAAGAACATGCCATTAGCATGTTCTTATGTGTTTAATAGTTCTGTGCTTTTAACATGAGAGAGTTTGAGATTTGGGCTTGTTTTTTCTTTTAAGTTGTATGATTGACAATTCATAGATAGAACGACGGCCACTCCGAGGTAAAAAAAAAAAATCTGCATCCAGTCCAGGGCGGGCACTGCTGGCTCAGCGGTCGGGCACGGCCCTCCAATGCCCGCTCATGCTTGGCTTTTTTTGTAACGAGTAACTAAACCAAACATTGAAAATGTATCGTAGTAAAAGTATGCAATTAAGTTCGGAAATATAGTGAAGTAAAAGTTATCAAAACTTTTATACTCGAGATAAGTATAAAGTACTCCAAAATATACTTAAGCACAGTAGTGAAGTATTTTCACTTTACTATACAACACTGGAAATGGGCTTATAATTTAAAAATGTGTATCTGGATCGAGGGTGGGCTTTTTCAGGGGTGGTCTGATTATGGCTGTTTTAAGGGCAGGTGGAACATTGCCTGAATGGAGGGAGTGGTTTATTACAGTGGTAATCAGAGAGCTTAGGGCAGGGACGTTTGCTTTTACTGGAGTTGTAGAAAAGGGGTCAAGGGCACAGGTGGTCGGTTTCATCGTCTTGATGATCTTTTCAACCTCGTGCTGGGAGATTTCTGGAAGGCATTGCAGGGGCTGTGAGATTACAAGCTGTGAGTGTTCAATCGGGGTGGGTAGTGCTAAGGAACCAGAAAAGGAAGAGTGGATTGAGTCTATTTTTGGTTTGAAAAAGTCCAGGAAATTATTAGTGCTCTTCTGTAGTTTCTGTAAATGAGGGGGTTATTGGTTTGAGAGATGGTTTATGGTGGAGAACAGCTGCTTGGAGTTTCCACTGTTTCTAATGGTGTTTCTGTGCCTGATAGTTATGATAATAACCCTTTATTGTCCTAGAAAGAAACCAACACAGAACAGTTGCTCTTCTGCAGAACAGGAGAATAGAAACAGACCGAGAATGACACTCCATGAAAGTCTGTGCTCAACTCTGCTGAGACATCTCTGTCCTCAAAGTTAAAGCAGCAGAACATTCCTGCAAGCCAACTTTTGAAACAGACCAAATGCCTGTAACTTAATGAAAATAAAATTATAATATTTATATTTTTCTAACAGTGCCCTTATGAGTGACTTTGAGTAGTCTCTTTGGTGTTCTCGGAAAGCTTATTTATACGCAGTAAGACCTGTTACTTTGAATTTCAGCTCGATAGCACGCCCAGTTGCCATCATTTTACGTAGCTCCATGGTGTACCAGGGGGCTGATTGGGAGAAAGTGACCGTTCTGGTTTTGACTGGGGCGTGGAGATCCAAGTTACTCTTCAGGGTGTTGTTATAGTAATCCACAGAGTCCATGGCTGGTAAACAGTTTACCGAACAGAGACTTTGAAGGTCGCAATCCATAGACTCTGGGTCAATGTTTTTAAGGTTTCTGAAGCAGATTTCTCTTTTGGGCTTGATGAGGGTGGAGGGTGAAGACATCTTCATGAAAAAGGCCTTGTGGTCGGAAACACCCAGATCATAGACCAGAAGTTTACTGAGGTTGGAATGGACACAGCAAAACACAGTGTTGCCAGACTGTTTTCCTGCACAAAACACAACGTAAAACCCATCCAACTACAAAAAAATCCAACCCAAATCTCAAAATGTCAGCCCAAAGCGCCACACAAAATACAATATACAATATGGCAATCAAATAACCTGCATGCACAAGATCACTTTGCCAATCGCATTGTCATAGCAACCGCTGAATGTTTTACCAATAAAACCCACATGAGTTGTAAATCTACCTTTAATATAAAATTTCTCTCTCCATGAAACATTTTGAAGTTGATTAGTAGATCTCAACCCATTTGGGCAATTATGATTGACATTAGGGCTGGACGATAATTCAATAACAATATATATCGATTGATAGACGTGTGGCGCGGTAGGAAAAAAATAGGGTTGATAAAACTTCGATGGAGAGTTTTCCTTCCTTCCTTTCAGCCTATCATATTAGTTGATGCTACAGTCACTACTTCCTCTCGACCATTCGTAATCGCGGACCCAGGCACGCCGTCACAAAGCGCTGCTCTCTCAAACCACAGCACAGAGCACGTGAATATGTCGCAGCAAGTAGCGGCGGAGGAAACGGTCCCAAAACGGGGTTTTACTAGTTCGACAGCCTGACAGAAATAAACCACAGTGATTTGTAAAACTTGCAAGGAACCGGTAAAAACAAAGTCTGGTAACGCAACCAACTTGTTTCATCACGTAAGCCGCTCACACCCGCAGCAGCGCGAGTTGTGCAGCCCCCAGCGACTCCGCGTCATTTTCTGGAAGTTCTTCCAAAACGAAGCAGGCATAGCAGCTAAACTGGGCTCCCTTTTTTGTGATAAAATGGAAAAAGCGTCCAAGCGACGTAACGACATCACGCATGCAGTAAAATGCTTCATAGTGATGGATATGCTGCTGTTGTCTGCAGCTGAAAAACCTGGTTTCAAACAACTACTCGGCACTCTTGATCCGCAATATAACGTTCCGGGACGCAAATTTTTCTCTAACAGCGCTCCCTAAATTGAGCAACGAGTGCTGGGAAACGGTGCAAAATCAGCTGCAATATGTGTACTTACACGCCACAACCTCGGACCTCAGCCCTGCGTCAGCCTCTCTATTATGAAACCTGAGAAGTAACTAGTGTACTATTCCCACCTAAATAGGCTATTTTATTTATTTATTTGGTATATTTATTTTGGTCATTTTACTGGTCACTTTAGTTTATTCTTTGTCATTATTTAATAACATAACTCAGGTCTCTTAAGTTATTTTTCTTTAAAAAAAATATGTTATGGTTAAAAAAGTTGGTTAAATAAAGATTTAATTGGAAGTCTGTGTTTGTGTTCTTTATTAAAATTAAATCATTTAGCAATATCATAAAATGTCCAGGCAGAGCTGCACATAAAATATGGTTTTAAATATTTTCAATAATTATCGATATCGATCAATATGCATTTATTTTTTATCGATAAGCTTTTTTTCTATATCGTCCAGCCCTAATTGACATTGACCAATACCACTTCATAGTGACATTTGATTAACCAGAGGCTATTAATCATTGATCATATAAAGTTCGACAGATTCCACACATTTCAGAATAAATTAACTTATAAAACGAGTGCAAGATGTCATTTTATTAAAAAGTGTGCACCCCTGAAAAAATAGAATTATAAGAAATAGTTTGTGACTCAGCTCTGTGTCACATATAAAACCGTTTGATGGGAAGACTGACCCCCTTAGGTCTGTTCGTTCTTCTATTCTGTCGGTGTTTTCCGCGTTGCAGAATTTATGGGCCCCAGCATCTAGCTACTTTATCAATCCCTAATAAAATAGTCAGTCACTGGAAAAAGTTTATTTAGCTCTGAAACACCAGCTTAACACTATTTGTAGGTGCATGAAGTCTTTGAAAGGAGCTGCAAATAGGACATGAGATACGAGCTCATACGCCTTTAAGGCACAGTGGCAGAAATAAAAAATGTCAGTGGTCACTGCGCATCCATAGGACTGGACTATTGACTTCATTTCCGTTGTTAATTTTGCCTTCTATACGCCTCGATACAGCGGGATGGTGTAGTAGCTCTTCACGCACGTCAAATTTCTAATGCTTAACTGTAACATTTACCATGTGCTCAGTTAATTATTCAATTCAATTCAATTCAATTTTATTTATATAGCGCCAAATCATGAAACATGTCATCTCAAGGCACTTTACAAAGTCAAGTTCAATCATATTATACAGATTGGGTCAGATTATACAGATTGGTCAAAAATGTCCTATATAAGGAAACCAGTTGATTGCATCAAAGTCCCGACAAGCAGCTTTCACTCCTGGGGAACCGTAGAGCCACAGGAAGAGTCATCTGCATTGTACATGGCTTTGCTGCAATCCCTCATACTGAGCAAGCATGAAGCGACAGTGGGAAGAAAAACCACCCATTAACGGGAAAAAAAATGATGTCACAGTTAACAGAACGCCAGACCAGGTGTACCTACTATGAAGAGAAAAGAGAGAGAACAGAAAGTTAAAGCAGAAATGACAACACATAATGCATAATTGAAGAACAGTAGAACTCAATATAGTGAGAAAATTAGATCCTGATATACTCCAGTAACCTAAGCCTATAGCAGTAAAACTATAAAGGTAGCTGAGAGTAACATGAGTCACTAGTTATAATTTTTGTCAAAAAGAAAAGTTTTAAGCCTAGTCTTAAAAGTAGACAGGGTGTCTGCCTCACGGACCAAAACTGGGAGTTGGTTCCACAGGAGAGGAGCCTGATAGCTAAAGGATCTGCCTCCCATTCTACTTTTAGAGACTCTAGGAACCACCAGCAGACCTGCAGTCTGAGAGCGAAGTGCTCTGTTAGGAACATACGGGGTAATCAGAGCTCTGATATATGATGGAGCTTGATTATGAAGGGCTTTATACGTTAGAAGAAGAATTTTAAATTCTATTCTTGATTTAACAGGAAGCCAATGAAGGGAAGCTAAAATTGGAGAAATATGATCCCTCTTGTTGATTTTCATCAGAACTCTTGCTGCAGCATTTTGGATCAGCTGAAGGCTTTGAACTGCATTTTGTGGACTTCCTGATAGTAAAGAATTACAATAGTCCAGCCTTGAAGTAACAAATGCATGGACCAGTTTTTCAGCATCACTCCTGGACAGAATGTTTCTAATTTTGGCGATATTCCGGAGGTGAAAAAAGGAAACTCTGGAAACCTGTTTAATATGGGATTTAAATGACATGTCTTGGTCAAAAATAACACCAAGATTTTTTACTTTATTACCAGAGGCCAGTTTAATGCCACCCAGATTAAGTGATTGGTTAAGAAGTTTATTTTTTGAGGACTCTGGCCCAAAGATTAAAACTTCGGTCTTGTCAGAATTTAGATGCAGGAAATTTAAAGTCATCCAGCTTTTGATGTCATCAAGACATGACTGCAGTCGAAGTAATTGATTGGATTCATCAGGATTTATGGATAAATATAACTGAGTATCATCAGCATAACAGTGGAAATTAATCCCATGCTGTCTGATAATTTTGCCTATCGGAAGCATATATATAGTAAAGAGAATTGGTCCAAGGACTGAACCCTGTGGTACTCCACAGGTGACCCTAGAGTTTGAGGAAGATTTATTATTAACATGAACAAATTGGAATCTGTCTGACAGATAAGATTTAAACCAGCCTAATGCTTTCCCCTTAATCCCTACAGTATGTTCAAGTCTTTGTAGGAGAATATTGTGATCAACTGTATCAAACGCAGCACTGAGATCTAACAGGACAAGTATAGACACAAGTCCATTATCTGAGGCCATGAGAATATCATTGGTGACCTTCACCAGAGCTGTTTCAGTGCTATGATGAGCTCTGAAGCCTGACTGAAACTCCTCAAGTAGGTCATTACTTTGTAAATGTTCACAAAGTTGATTAGCAACTACTTTCTCAAGAATTTTAGATAAGAAAAGAAGATTAGATATAGGTCTGTAATTTACTAACTCATCTTGATCAAGAGAAGGTTTCTTAAGTAAAGGTTTAATAACAGCTACTTTCAAAACCTGTGGTACATATCCATTTACTAAGGATAGATTAATCATGTCTAAAATAGTGCCACTGATCAAAGGGAATATGTCCTTAAACAACTTGGTTGGGATTGGGTCTAACATACAGGTAGAAGGTTTAGATGAAGCTAAAATTTTAGATAGCTCAGAAAGCTCTACTGCTTCTAAACAGTTCAGACACTGCGCAGATTCTAAAGATTCCTCCAATGCTGCCTCACTTACTGACAACGAGGTAATCATGTTTGGGAGGATGCCAATTATTTTATTTTTAATGGCATCAATTTTATTTATGAAGAATCCCATAAAATCATTACTACTGAGAGCTAAGGGAATGGATGGATCAACAGAGCTGTGGCTCTGGGTAAGTTTGGCAACTGTACTAAAGAGAAATCTAGGATTATTTTTATTCTCTTCAATTAATGATGAAAAATATGCTGCTCTAACTCTGCGGAGGGTCTTGTTATACAACAATAGACTGTTCTTCCAGATTAAGTAGGATTCCTCTTGGTGTGTAAGAGCGCCATTTTCTCTCCAATTTCCTAACATTGCGCTTCAAGGAACGCAGCTCTGAATTAAACCAAGGAGCCAGCTTCCTGTGAATAATCACCTTCTTTTTCAAGGGAGCTACATTGTCTAATGCAGAACGCAATGAGGAAGTCACATTGTTAGCAAAGGTATCGATTTGTGAATGGGAAGAAACAGCAATGCTGCCATCTACAGGGCATTTCTGCAATACTGAGGATATTAAGAAGGGGACAGACTCTTTAAGTTTTGATACAGCATTATCCGATAAAAATCTACTATAATGGAACCCTCTTTTGGGGGTGGAGAATTCAGTTAGATTAAACTCAAATGTTATTAAAAAATGATCAGACAGGACAGGGTTGTGAGGAAATACTGTTAATTCTTCACAATCAATGCCATATGTCAGCACAAGGTCTAAAGTATGGAGCCGAGAGTGCGTCGGTTCATGCACATTTTAAGCAAAACCAATTGAATCTAGGATAGTTTTAAAGGCTACACTAAGGTTATCACATTCTGTGTCAACATGGATGTTAAAATCACCCACTATAATAACCTTATCAGTATTTAACACCAAATCAGATAAGAAATCTGACAACTCATCCAAAAACTGAGTGTAAGGGCCTGGTGGACGATACAAAACAACAAACAGAAGAGGTTTTATTGCTTTGCAGTTTGGATGAGGGAAACTGAGGGTTAAATGTTCAAAAGAACTGTAATTATTAGTTGGCCTGGGACTAATTAATAAATCAGACTGAAAGATAGTTGCCACTCCTCCTCCTCTTCCCACAGATCTGGGAATGTGGAAATTTGAATAACTGGAGGGGGTTGACTCATTTATACTAACGTAGTCCTCTTGTAGCCAGGTTTCTGTGAGACAAAACAAATCAATCTGATTATCAGAAATTAATTCATTAACTAACAAAGTCTTTGGAGGGAGAGACCTTATATTTAATAGACCACATTTTATTATTTTATTTTTAGGTTCAAGGTGAACCATATTGATTTTTATTAGGTTTTTATGACCAGAATCGAAGCGATTCTGGTCCACCATCCGGCGTCTCAGGAGGGGGAAGCAGTGCAGTACCAACACTGTTTACAGTGGGGGTGGTGTGCTGCTGACCTCGACTCGGGACGTCGTGCGTCGGTGGGCGGAATACTTCGAAGACCTCCTTAATCCCACCAACACGTCTTCCATTGAGGAAGCAGAGCCTGAGGACTCTGGGTCGGGTTCTCCCATCTCTGGTGCTGAGGTTGCCGAGGTTGTTAAAAAGCTCCTCGGTGGCAAGGCTCCGGGGGTGGATGAGATTCGCCCTGAGTACCTTAAGGCTCTGGATGTTGTGGGGCTGTGTTGGTTAACGCGGCTCTGCAACATTGCGTGGACATCGGGGGCAGTTCCCCTGGATTGGCAGACTGGGGTGGTGGTCCCCCTATTTAAAAAGGGGGACCGGAGGGTGTGTTCCAACTACAGAGGAATCACACTCTTAAGCCTCCCTGGTAAGGTCTATTCAGGGGTTCTGGAAAGGAGGGTCCGTCGGATAGTCGAATCTCGGATTCAGGAAGAGCAGTGTGGTTTTCGTCCTGGCCGTGGAACACTGGACCAGCTCTACACCCTCAGCAGGATTCTTGAGGGGGCATGGGAGTTTGCCCAACCAGTCTACATGTGCTTTGTGGATCTGGAGAAGGCATTCGACCGTGTCCCCCGGGGGATCCTGTGGGGGGTACTCCGGGAGTATGGAGTACCGGACCCTTTAATAAGGGCTGTCAGGTCTCTGTACGACCGGTGTCAGAGTCTGGTCCGCATTGCCGGCAGTAAGTCGGACTCGTTTCCGGTGAGAGTTGGACTCCGCCAAGGCTGCCCTTTGTCACCGATTCTGTTCATAACTTTTATGGACAGAATTTCTAGGCGCAGCCAAGGTGTTGAGGGGATCCGCTTTGGTGGCCTTAGGATTGCGTCTCTGCTATTCGCGGATGACGTGGTCCTATTGGCTTCATCAGGGCGTGATCTACAGCTCTCACTGGAGCGGTTCGCAGCCGAGTGCGAAGCGGCCGGGATGAAGATCAGTGCCTCCAAATCCGAGACCATGGTCTTGAACCGGAAAAGGGTAGAGTGCCTTCTCCGGGTTGGGGAGGATGTCCTGCCCCTAGTGGAGGAGTTCAAGTATCTTGGGGTCTTGTTCACGAATGAGGGGAAGATGGAGCGGGAGATCGACAGGCGGATTGGTGCAGCGTCTGCTGTGAAGCGGGCGCTGTACCGATCCGTTGTGGTGAAGAGAGAGCTGAGCCAAAAGGCGAAGCTCTCGATTTACCGGTCGATCTACGTTCCTACCCTCATCTATGGTCACGAGCTTTGGGTCGTGACCGAAAGAACGAGATCCCGGATACAAGCGGCTGAAATGAGTTTTCTCCGTAGTGTGTCTGGGCTCTCCCTTAGAGATAGGGTGAGGAGCTCAGTCATCCGGGGAGGACTCAGAGTAGAGCCGCTGCTCCTCCACGTCGAGAGGAGCCAGTTGAGGTGGCTCGGGCATCTGGTCAGGATGCCTCCTGGACGCCTCCCTGGAGAGGTGTTCCGGGCACGTCCCACCGGGAGGAGACCCAGGGGAAGACCCAGGACACGCTGGAGGGACTATGTCTCCCGGCTGGCCTGGGAACGCCTTGGGATTCCTCCTGAGGAGCTGGCCCAAGTGGCTGGGGAGAGGGACGTCTGGGCCTCCCTACTGAAGCTGCTACCCCCGCGACCCGACCCCGGATAAGCGGAAGACAACGGACGGACGGACGGACGGAGGTTTTTATGATTTGTTCCTTTTAGATCAGTTTTTGATCTGTTAAGTTTTGGCCGTGGGAAAGACACCGTCTCAATAGGATAATGGGTGGGTAACAGTACAGAAGCTGCAGAGAGGTGTGTTAAACTACGGATCTGCTTCCTGGTCTGGACCCTGGGTTGTCAGCATTTAGGAGAACTAATAAATCCGGCCAGATTCCTAGAAAGAAGAGCTGCACCATCCAAAGTAGGATGGATGCCGTCTCTCCGGATCAGACCAGGTTTTCCCCAGAAAGTTCTCCAGTTATCAATGTAGCCCACGTCGTTTTCTGGACACCACCTAGACAACCAGCGGTTGAATGATGACATGCGGCTAAACATGTCATCACTGGTCAGATCAGGCAGGGGACCAGAGAAAATTACAGAGTCCGACATAGTTTTAGCAAACTCACAAACCGAAGCAACACCAACTTTGGTGACCTCTGATCGGCGTGACCGGGTGTCATTACCGCCAGCGTGAATAACAATTTTGCGGTATTTACGCTTATCCTTAGCCAGTAGTTTTAGGTAGGATTCTATGTCGCCTGTTCTGGCCCCTGGTAGGCATTTAACTATGGTCCCTGGTTTCTTTAGTGCCACATTTCTTATTATGGAGCTGCCAATAATTAAGGTCGGCTCCTCGGCGAGATTGTCGCTCAGAGGGGAAAATTTATTAGAAACGCAGATGGGTTGGTGGTGATCTGGGGTCTGTAATCTAGAGCTATGCTTCCTACGAACCGTCACCCAGCCAGCCTGGTTACCAGGCTGCTCGGGTGCTACTGCTTTAGGTTCGCTACGTGAAGTTACTCTATGCGGCTCCGCGCTAGCAAAAGAGCGGCTATCAGCTGGTTTTTCAACAGCACGGAGCCGGGTCTCCAATTCTGACACCCTCGCCTCCAAAGCTACAAAAACACTACATTTATTACATGTACCATCATCACTAAAGGAGGCAGAGGAATAACTGAACATCTGACACAGAGAGCAGCAGATAGGAGACTTAGTCAGACACGGAGAAGCCATTATGAGGCTAAGGCTTGGCTAGCGCTAGGCTAACGCTAGGCTAAAGCTAGGCTAACGCCCTATTATCACGCCAAAGAACAAACCGTGTGAAACACGAGGAGTTCCCAAACGTGATGAGCAGCCACAGACAATGTTTTAAAAGTGCTTATGTTTGGAAACAGATGTTACAGCAAAGAGGTTTAAAGATAAAAAGCGAGAGAGCCTGGAGCAAAGCTCCGTCGTTCACACAGCAACAACAGGAAGTGACAGAATACGCCTTACCGCAAACAGGAAGTCCGCGAGCCACAACAGAATTATATGAAACCTTCCCCAGCGACCACATCAAACGGTCAAATGTCTTTGCAGCAAAGTGCTACACACTTACCTGTTATGCTTTGCTTTACTTTTTGAGGAAGTTGGAACCCAATGTGTTTAGGTTTGAACGCTGAATCAAACGCCTGATCACTTGAGATTTGTATTGGGTCCCGTGGGACCCACAGGACTTCCCACCCGATTCAGGTCCCTGGTTCACATACCAAAACTGAGAGTTCAACCAACTCCGAGATTTGGTACATTAGGCAGACACCCTGTCTAATTTTAGGACTAGGCTCACAACTTTCCTTTTTGATAAAGCTTTTAGGTTATCTGGAGCTATCTCTGTAGTTATGTTGCTATAGGCTTAGGCTGCTGGAGGACATTAAGATCTATTTTTCTCACTCTGTTGAGTTCTACTGTTCTCAAATTTGCATTGTTTGTTGTTATTTCAACTTTGTTCTCTCTGTGTTCTTTCTGCTCATAGTAGGTACACCTGGCCTGGCGTAGCTTTGACACCATCCAGGGGGGCAGATCATCTGCCATTACCATATAACATAGAAATGATTCCTGGATTAATGTGCTGTTTCTGTCTTTGTTCTGTCTTCTCTAACCCCGTCGGTCGAGGCAGATGGCCGTTCACTCTGAGTCTGGTTCTGCTGGAGGTTTTCCTCCCTGTTAAAGGGGAGTTTTCCTCTCCACTGTTGCTTCATGCATGCTCAGTATGAGGAATTGCTGCAAATTGCCGTTCATTGGTGGAGAGGATCATGCTGGAATGCAGACTTGTCCTAGCTGACACATCTTCCCCCAATCAGTCATTCTGTCCAATCTAAGTGTGAGACTCTGTGCCTCCAGAGTCTATCTGTAATTTCCATGGTAACCGATTTTGCAGTGCAGTTTCTGTAATCTCATAATCTCTAACACCTGTCTGATCTGTCAAGTTTCTCTACATCAAAGTTTATACACCTGCAGCCAGAAAAGTCATTGGGCCTGAATGTGTGACCCAATATTTTTGGCAGTGTGCCAATCTAGTTATGCTAAAGCATTAAGGCTATTTGTTTTATTAATTGCAACACTTGGTAAAGGCTATCGAATTTGATTCCAATTTCCAATACTTGTTGATCTAATTTGGTAAATAACTTTAACACAAACTGACTAAAACCTTTCTTAGTTTTTGTCTACTAAAACTGGACTGAAACCATCACATATATAGAAAAGACTAAATCTGAGCTAATAAGCATTTTAGTCCATAAGACAAAAATGGGTGCCAAAAACAATACTGAGGTAGAGAGAAGCTGTGCTTTTTTTATTTATTTATAGCAGCAGAAGTAGAACTGAGTGGAACCCGGAGATGCAGAGTCAATTGGGCAGTCAAGGAGCTAATAAGGTATAACGCCATTAGCAAAACCAGTTGGGCATCGCGTTCTCCATCCTATTTCTTCAGAGTCCAGATGAGTGGCAGGATATGGATACAGCTTCTCTCTCTGCCTTGCCATTTGACAAATGGTGTCTTCTGGCCGCCCCCCACTGGACTGGAGTTCTCCTGCAATTTTCCTCACAACTTCCCTAAATGAGAATGAAAGTAAAACCTGGGAGCCCGCCAGCGCTAGGCTATAATACCATGCATTATATGTATGCAGTCAAATTTTAGGGCAACCCTCTAAACAAACTCAGGATACTGCAAAATAAAATATTCTTTATTCTTCTGCACACATAAGATAATTTGGTTCTTATTACATTACTTAGCCCTAACAAGGATGTTACTGGAGTTTGCTGACACATAACCACTGTACTAATCCTAGTACCACCCTCATAATATTCTGAACACTGGCCTTTTATGTCATTTTAGGGGCTGTGGTTTTGTTCAGTTCCCAGATGAACGGCTCCAAAAGCGGGCATTGGAAGAGTGTCAAGGAGCTGTGGGACTCGGTGGGAAACCTCTAAGGTTGAGCCTGGCTGCTAATAAGTGAGTCTATTCTAGTCTGGCAACATTAGCTTGCAGATAAGTTCCTGCATTGAGCAGAAGCAATGCCATCTGATAAGTTAATCAGTGTGCTCCCCCCTCTCCCTCCTCCCAGTTTAAGGAACAAGCAACAACAACAGCAGTCAGAAAGCAAACATTCATGGCAGTCCAGTTCAGGATACAGATACGGTTATGACCAGTATGACCAGTACCAGCACCAGGCGTATCAAGGGTATTATTCTTCATGGGGCTATGACCAGACTGCAGGAATATATGGTTACAGCTATCCTCAGTATGATTACACACAGTATACCCAGGTAAGTGTTCTGTGTTAAACAGCTTTTCCCATAGTAGCTGCTGACTGTTAAAAGTAGTTATTTTGAAACGTTTTCTGCTCTTAATTGGTTTCAGGAGAGTGAAGCAGTTCAAGAGGAAGAAGTAGAGGAAGGCAAGTATTTGTGTTGTGGAATTGTTTTACTACATGTTGTATTGTGCTTATTAAAACCTTATCACAAACAGTTGAATGAAAAAAGCTATAAAACTGAAATTATACAGAATCTTGACATAAACTGATAAATTTTACATGTTGAATCATGTCTACATAATCTAAAATGTTAAACATATTCTGCTGGGTACCCTTCTTCTGCTTTGCTTACATATTGAAAATATTTGTATTCATTTTAACAGTCTCACAAGAAGGGCTTTTCCATTTGACCTCAAAAGCCCAACGCGTGTTTCCATATGGGGATTTCACTTTCCCCAGGCTTTACTTTTCATGGGAAAATGTCCTGGTTTGAGGGTAGGACTTTTTCAGAAGCCTGCAGCTTTCTTCAATGGGCAGGGTTGAGTGCAGCAAGAAAAAACTGTCCACCACAAGGGGGAGTAAGTAGCAGTTAGGAGATGACAAGTTTTCATTTCTATTGATTTTTATACCCTTCATTTATCTTAAAATGTACCCTATTTTTTTGGACTATAAGTCACACTTTTTTCATAGTGAGGCCGATCCTGCAACTTATTCAAGTGCAACTTATTTATCAAATTTAAATGGTAATTCATATTGACCAATGTGAATGGAGTAAACATTACTGTCTATAGCCACAAGAGAGCTTGCTAGGCTTGTGGAAACTATCCTGCTCCTGTACCCTTAAATTTTTTTTTGAAAGATTAACTTTCAAAACAGACTGCGTTTGTAATGAAGTCATCAACTAATTTGCATATTTTTTCATACATTTGTTACCCAGGCTGTAGGAAAGAGAAGCCTTTGCCAGGTGTTTGGAACTACTAATAGCCTTTATGAAATAATTTATGAATTTTAATACATTTAATAATTGTGATTGAATCCACACTACAATAAAACAAAATGTACCAAAAAGACCGCCATCGGAGGCACACAAAGTGAACACGGTGAATAAGTGATTGAAGCTGTGTGAATCAAATCCAGGGAATTATTTTAGGGCAACAGTTTCAGAGACAAAGTAGACTACTTTAAAAATTATATTTATTTAATTATTACACATCTAGGGTGGGATCACCAACATGTTTAACCATTGTTTTGGTTAATTTTTTTTTCTAAATATTCCACCAAAGATTATATCATAAATTCTCTTAAATTTCTACAATGTAAACAAATTAAGATTAAAATGGCCGTAAGAGTTATGTAAACAGGTATCAATCCTGCAGCACATTATTGTCAAGTAATAACAAAAATGTAATGCCAAAAGTATCACATCTGTTTTGTCAAAGGCCTAAATTTCTTTTTTGAAAGAAGAACAGCAAGTGCCTTAACCCGTGTAAACTTGTGGTTTCTCATGGCAGCTGTTGCTGCTTACATTTTCATTTGATTCCGTGATTGGCTAAAACCAACCTTTGGTGAGCGGGCACTAGGTGTCACTTTGCTCGATCAGCTCGGATGGTTTTGCTGAATGTCCCTCCGTTGCCCGAACGATGGGTGCAGACCCAGATTGATAATGTGCGGAATATAGAGTGCTACACATTATCAATATGGCTTGCCAGGTTAGCTAAGTGGGAAGGGTCTTTTGAACTTCTAACAATGTTTTATGTTGCTTGTGTTGTAGATCCCAGCTTGGTGGTGGATGTAGTAGAGTCTAACGGGAGCTTTATGGACATCAGTGAGGAACTGTACGATGCACTCATTGAATGTCACTGGCAGCCTCCAGAGTTTTCCGCAGACCAGGAATACATTGTTTCCAACCTGCCTGAACCCATTTCCAGCTAACTTGATATTGTTTTTAATTCCTTTTTGTTTTTTTTGGTTTTCAGAAACTGTGGAAATAAATAATTTTTTATTCAAGTCTTTGGGAGCAGTTTAAAAATGTTGTATTAGTTTGACCTTATTCATATGTTGGCCATCAACTGACACCACGTTGATCCAGTCAGAACAAACAATCTTGAAATGACAGAAGTGATGTTGGTTCATAAGTAGGTAATTTGTTTGCCTTCATGAAAAAAAAAAAAACGATTTCCAATGTTAAATATCAGTCACCTGTGCCAGCATTCCATTTGCATTATTTATAGAGTTGTGTAATTTGACAGTGTTAGTAGAGGATTGGCTCAACTAAAATTTGGGATTCTTTTTCATGTGTCTAAACTAGGCTTTGTCAAATTATTGAAGAATAAGACCTTATGAGTTGAGCATTACCTTAAACTA
Organism: Fundulus heteroclitus; assembly: GCF_011125445.2. NCBI lineage: Eukaryota > Metazoa > Chordata > Actinopteri > Cyprinodontiformes > Fundulidae > Fundulus > Fundulus heteroclitus. The sequence continues at coordinate 41,902 of NW_023396684.1, read as the reverse complement.
GGTGAGGTTCATGGGTCTCCCACTCACTTTCTCATAATCATAATAAACGCAACAAAACAAAAGTATGATTTCATATTTAGAGGAGGGTAGCCTAAGTGTGAGCACATGTCCACTGTATTAACGCTATGCTGTAAAACAATGCAGAATTTAAAGGTTTATGGGAAATTTGAAACAAAAATGTCATCAAATATTAAAGGGCAACATCATGCAAAAACCTTTTTTGTGCTTTCAACTATTGTATGATGCTATTCCTTAAATCATTCCTCAAAGTGATGGTTTGCTTGATACATGATTGTCTGAGTAATCCTTGTGAATTCTGCGCAGCCAAAGGAAATATGTCATTATATATATGCTTATAGTTGGCTTTGGAAGGTGTAAAAAAGCATGACATAGAATAAATCTTTAGAACCATGTGCTAATGTAGCTACAATGGTCATCAAAAGGAACAGATACGTTTAGGGCATTTTTCATTTTAAAAGAAGCAGAGCATTTTCCAAATACACACAGTCTCTGCCAGGCTCCGTCTACACATCATTTATTCTATTGGCATGTTATCCATATGACAATTCATTATTTTTTCATGCCAAACTGCTTCTTTCCATTACTCCATATTTGACATCTGTTATTACCTGTAATCTGAAATCTGTTTATTGTCTTGGCTGAGCTTGATAGTTTATAAAATTGAGAGATTTGGTTTTTAGTACCACTGGAGACTACTTGACAGAGTTGCATGTTTTGTTTGTGGAGTTAAAGATGCATAAATCCCTTGTTTTTCAGAAACCTAAAATAACTGCAAACCCCTTTAGGTTCTTTAGCTCATTTGTTGGATATCTTCCTCAGAAGATTGGAAGGTGGTACCAGTGTGATGGGCCGAGTCAAAGAGGCATGAGGAGTCAGAAATTATTAGAACTTTTTTTTTTACGTTAACCCAGAGTTAAACTTACAAAAATAAATGCTGAGCTCATAAAAGGTGAATGAAACAGAATTTGAACTCTGGCAAGAGTACACAAGCGCACTCTCACAATCAACTGCAAGTGCTGGGTTCCAGGTTCTTAGAGATTCACTTCCATACAGAAAGCCCATATTTTTATCTTCAGCTACCACATTATACATGTCAGATTAAATAATACTACATATACTTCAGCGATGGTATCAAGGTGTTACTTTTTTGTATTTAATAATATATCTGTTGGTTGTGCTGTTTTTTTTAAATCTCTGCAGGTGATGAAGCAAACTGAAGATCATTCTCTCCCTTTTATCTCCTCTTTTACCTTTTCGTGTTTTTCTTTTCCTCTTCTACTTTCGCATTGTAGTGTCCATATAATATGAAATACTCCCTGCATGAAATATAATAAAACTATTTACATGCATAAATAAGCACTATGGCGAAAGCTCTACTGTGCCACTTGTGAAAGTAAAATCTGTTGGGTTCTTTTTGGCATTAAAAAAACAATTCTTATTGACACATTGCCAGACAGGACACTTAACAAAACAAAAAAAAAGTGCATAAGCAAACAGACTGCACAAACAAAAGCATACCAGACAGAACAAAGAAATTACACTCAAGTACTGACTCATAGACTCTTAAGACACAACAGGGGTAACTACAAACAGTACTACAACTATTTACAAGAAAACTACACAGTACAGTTTGTTGAAAGAATAACCTACAACAAAAAAAAAAACTTGCACACGCTCTGTAGGCTGTGTGACTACTTTTTTGGGAGGTTGCAAAGACTTTCCTTACATATTACTTTCCATTATGTCCAAATTGCAGCTTTAAGTGAGAAGCCAGCTTTTGTCTCTCTCCATCTTGCTCTAATTTATCCATATTTCTCTCTTTTTATGTTGCTGTCTGTCTCTATCACGTATCTGTTAGGTTTAAACACCAAACATCTTATTCAGCAACCTGCACAAAGAAGACACAGAGAATCAGTTAAGTTTCAGTTAAGCGTTGTAACCTCCTATCTTGAATTGGTCTTTATTAAAACTAATCACAGTCCGGATCTTATTATTCTGATAACAAAAATATAGCTCTTCAGTTCTTCTGTCATCTTTCGACGCTTTACATGGATTTTGTAATAGTTTCATAATTTGGGAAGGTTTAGGATTGTAGTACCCCACTCTTCTTGGTTCTCTGGCTTTTTTAGTTCCATAAGGAATTTGAGCTTCCCATAGCCATATAACTACTGCTGCCACGGTTAGGATGGCTATCCCCAACCACACAAGTCTTTTCCCTTTTTCAGTTAGCATTCTGTTTGCAGATTGAAATCCTTCCTAAAGACCCCTCGGCAGAGGTGTGGACAATCTTCACCGATTTGAGACGATTGTATACTAGAAATACAACCCCCTTTGTACAACGGACTTACTCTGAGGGTCGTTGAAGAATTACAATACTACAACAGATACCACAAAGCAATCACTAGGAGGCAGACTAATACAGTCAAATTGAATGCAATAATGGAAATTGTGACCTTAGTCATGTTTAATGATTCTTTTGCAATGTGTTAAGTGAATCCACGTGCTCCGCTCTGCAATCTTTACAGCAGTTCCAGTGGTCAGCAAAACCTGGAAAGGTCCTTCCCACTTAGATGCATGCCAATGTTTCTTCTTTATGCTTTTTATCAGAACCCAGTCCCCTGGTTCAACTAACTGGTTTTCTTGTGGAGACACAGAAGTTGTAACACTGTCAGTTTGTTCTGTCACTTGTTTCTGTTTTTCCAGCATTTTTCTCATATAGTCTGCTAGAGTGCTTTCATCGTCAGTTTCCCATTTGTTCTCAAAATAGGGCAGTCTATATGGTTTACCAGACACCATTTCATAGGGTGTCAGGGCATTTGTGCTAGTAATGTTTATGTGCAGTTTAACAAGGTCTAGGCACTGAGTCCACGGCCTTCCTGTTTCTTCCATGCACTTTCTTAGTCTGTTCTTTATTGTTCCGTTAGTTCTCTCAACTAAGCCCGCACTCTGAGGATGATATGCACAATGTTTTTTTAAGTCTATATGAAAGGCTTGGCCTATTTTAACAATGATTTGGTTCACAAAATGTGACCCATTATCACTGTAGATTTTTTCTGGTATCCCATAGCGAGGGATAATGTCTTTACATAAAGCTTTTGCCACTGTTAACGCATCTGGATGTTTTGTGGGAAATAGTTCTATCCATTTGGAAAATGAATCAACTATTACCAGACACATTTTTTTTTCCTTCACTAGGACTTAATTCAATAAAGTCCATGTGTAAATGTTGAAACGGATAATCAGGTTTTGGAAACTGACCTCTTTTTGGTCTCAGGTTCCCCTGAGCATTGTGTTTTGCACATATCAGACATGATCTACAAACATTTTTTGAATAAGAATTAAACCCATAGGGTGTGTATACTTTGTTTATTAACCCCACCATCCCTCCTGTTGAGACATGGGACTTCCCATGGCTCAAAATTGCTGCCCATTTATAGAGATTTTTAGGCAGAATGGGTTTATTTGCTGGTCAGGTGTACAAGCCATCTGTCTGTACAGCACCATTGCGCTGCCACAGTTTTATTTCTTGTTGCGGGGCCTGGTTTTGCATTTCCCTTAAAACATCATTAGTTAAAGGCTCAGGGTCCGTAGAAAGTGTGCACACGAAAGTGTCTGTCATTGCAGCTGTTTTGGCAGTTTTGTCTGCAAAAGCATTTTCTTTAGAAATAGGGTCAGTACCATTTGTGTGTGCAGCACACTTACAAATAGCGAGTTTCGCAGGAAGTTGTACAGCTCGAAGTTCTTTTAACAAATTTGCATGAGTTACTGGTTTTCCAGTCGATGTTATCATGCCTCTATTTTCCAATGTTGGGCAAATGTGTGTGTGGTTGCAAAGGCATACTGGCTGTCAGTGTAAATGGTTACTTTTTTTTCCTTTCATGAGTTTACAGGCCTCAGTCAAGGCCACTAATTCTGCAGCTTAGGCAGAGTAGTGCTGTGGTAAAGAAAAAGCTTTTAGCACTGTGTCAGCGGTGACTACAGAGTAGCCAGTTCTTGTTTTGCCTTTGTCATCCTTTTTGGATGAGCCATCTACAAACAATGTTTCTCCCTCAGTCAGGGGAACGTCCTTCAGATCAGCCCTGCTTTTGGCTGTCTGTTCGGCTAAAGCTTGACAGTCATGATGCTCGTCATCAAATTATCTAATTTAGAGAATGTGTTTACATTAAAGAAATACTTTGGGATCTGCCCTTTAATTTTTCCAAATCCTTTTTTGTTCCTGTTGATTTCTGTCGCTCTGCAAAGTTTAACTTCTGTGGTAAAACGATTTAAACCAGTAACATTCTTCATAAATTCTTAAACATCAGCAACTCCATCTGAGGATAACTGTAAAACTGATAAAATCTATCTAATCAACCGGGTTGTACTTTTACCAAACAGCTTTAAGTTCCATTTTAACTTTTAACTTTTGTTTCTGCTAACTGGTGATTCCTAGACCTACAATTAGCAGAAGTTGTTAGTGAGCTAATTCCTGCTTTCCTTAGATCAACCAGATTTAAGTCTAGTGTATTATATTCAAACTAGGGCTTTCAAACTATTAAAATTTTAATTTCAATTAATCTCGTATTCTATCTTTTATATTTCTGAAAGTATAAAAGCTCATTTGGGAATTTTAATATGCACTTTTGCAATAAACCACACTAGTTAAAATTATGCTTATACAAACACAGATATAAGTTTTATTATTTATTTATTATTTACTCTCTTTCTCAAACACATATTCCTGAGCGGTCCCTAAGTTTGTCAATGCAGAGACAGCAAGTCTGCCTCTAGAGGGGAGGGCTGCGCCCTGAGCAGCAGGCGGGACATATCAACTATCAGTGACCAATCCTCTGCTGTTTTTCAGCGATGTTGGGGCTGTAGGTGTAGTAACAGATGACGCGCAAGGTTGGTGGGTGTTTCTAATAATGTGTTGTTCCTGGGGGTGTCACCAGGAACCGTTAATTCTCCGCCCAACACATTCAGATGTTTAAATCATGGTCAGGTTTGTTTATCATATCTATTGTCCTGCTTTAGGTCGAACTGTCCCCCCGAGGTTCGCTTCAGCTCAGTGTGAAAAGTCTCCCCTACACATATTCCATCCAGCTCCACTTCTCCCATATAATCTCCCCATTTGCTGTTTGCCAAGTTAATAAAGTTATAACATTACAATATAAAAAGACCCTACTCTATTATTTTTACAGCTGTCATGAATCCATTGATATCCATGCTGCACAATTCTATTTATTTTCACTAATATCCTGATCAAATGCACCGTAATTCTCTTAAGCTTCAGTTGCTATTCTCAGCTCTGTCATACGCACAAATCTACACACACAGACTTATACACAAAAACCCCATTTGCGCACAGACATCAATCTCCGCGGATCCAAGCAGTCTCTCCCCCACTCACTTAAACAAAATGATCTCATTTCCACAGACACAATATGTTGTACAAGACAGACAGACAGCTTGCGCGTAGTGTTCTGCGAGACGTCTCTCTCTTTCTTTCTTTTTTTTTTTATACGAAACCTCCTTGTTCTAAAAAAAAAAAAGTGTTGCTCTGTGATTTCCCCTTTAGATTTCCCGATTTATTAATGATAGCTTCCTGGAATTTTAGCTATTTTCTGTTTGTTAAGTCACCTCTTAAACCTGAATTGTATTATTTTACCCATGTAGCTAAATGTTAAATTTGATCAGAGTGGGTCCTGCTGTTTTTATCCAGACTTGGGTCTGGGCAAGACCTTCTTTTGCCATTTGCTTCTCCTTGTTTTTGCATTTTAATTTAATTTTTTCCTGTAGTTCGTTTATGCCAGAAGTGGATAGTTTGCCATTGAAGTTGTACTTTTTTTATCTAATAACATAAGGGCACAATTGCTGCTTTATCTTCTTTCTCAACAACTTTCCAATCTTTACATGTAAGTTCTTCAAGCAGATCGCGTTTTTGTTCACTTTGTCCCTTTCCCATTTTGGTGAATGTTTGGACCCAGTGGGTTGCAACACCTGCTGTGTTCTAACACTGGGTTTATTTAGACAAGATGACGATCAATAACTGTTTGTGGTAAAACTCACTTCAACCTTCAAGGTGGAGTTTTCTTGCCTACATGCATCCACAAAAGCTCGTCATATTTGTTCTTGCCTGTTTTGGTATGAAATAAAATACCTAGTGGTATTTGTATTTCCTCACACACACACAGTCACACTTTTGAGCTCTTACTTTTAATCGAACACAGAGGATGCCGCCGTCCTTCACAGAATTTAACTAGTTAGTTTAAACTAGAGGAGTCTGTCCTCCTGCGGACTTTAACTGTTTAGATTTCCTTTTTTTAACACAGAGGACGCCGCCGTCCTTCACAGAATTTAACTAGTTAGTTTAAACTAGAGGAGTCTGTCCTCCTGCGGACTTTAACTGTTTTTTATCTGCTACCTGATAGTGCCTAGGATTGTCAGGGTTTTATCTTGTTTCTCAGAAATGTTCACTCATTCCTCTTTAACGAAATTCTACTCACAATTCTCTGTGTCCCTGGAATTCTTCAACCTTCGGATCCCAGCCCGTAAAGGAGGGACCAGTCCCGGAAAGGGTCTTAGTGCTGTGGCCACAGACTTGCTGGAACCTCACTTTACCTGCTGGGATCGTTAGGTATGTTGAAATCCGGCTCGAAGGACCATTTAATGTTAGGTTTAAACACCAAACATCTTATTCAGCAACCTGCACAAAGAAGACACAGAGAATCAGTTAAGTTTGTCTTGCAAGGAGAGGGCTCGGAGACTGCTCAGTTACAATCCTCCAAACCACTCTGAAGCAGTCTCCGCTCGCCAGGCTTTTTATTGAAAATTAGAACGCCCTAGTTACACAGGATTTCAACTGCTGAGGGAAGGGAACAAACCAGTTGAAATCCGTTAGGCAGAAACCCAATACACAACAACATCAGTCATGGCCATGGGAACTTTCTTCTTTATCTTCCACAGGCAGCTGCAAGATACAATTAGGTGCAATTGCAACTGTTTGCATGCCTGTGATCTGAATCAACAGTATACAAGGAGAAATAACACTTCAGTAATAAGTATAATATAATGTTGTATAGGCAATGAGATATAAGTGAAACATAATAAAACTAGAATAACGATTAAAAGTAGAATAACTATAATAAATCCAACAGTATCTTTATTTCGCTAGGTTATATTTTGAAAAACACCTGCCTTCCTTCCAACTTCATGATAGAAGGAAAATCTCTTTATCTCTAGATCTGCCAGAGTTTAGAATAAGAGTTTCATATGATCTATTCATGGGGTTAGTCTAACAAACAAAATGCATTTTCTAAGAAAAAAGCAGCCATCTGTTTTCATTGATGGAAGGTGGATTTTTTTCCCCCCAGTAGTCTTTTGGTGATGTGCGTCAATGAAAGCAAATTGTATTTTTGTAAGACATCTGAATATGACATAAAGCCGTTTGTTGAGAACGTGCTATATTGAATGTTAATACTTATGATAGCCTTTAAACAGATGGATCATCATACTTGTATTAGGCAAACGTTCTCAGTACCTTGATATAATCATATGCAGCTCCATGTGGAATCAACAAATTTGTCCTTTTCTGCTTCAATACACTACAAAAGAAAAAGACAAATTTAGCCCGTTGTGTCCCGACGCAAGTGATACAAATTGCCGGAGATAACTTTTTGGTCATTTAAGCATTTATGGCTGTAATAAATGCCCCATGCTCCTCCAGACTCCGCCGATGTCTGCACTGGCCCTTGTCACCACAGACACCATATACGTAGATGTGTCATAGGGCGCAGGTTCGCACGTCAACATCACCGCCATATTGTATGTGGCAGAAAAAAGTTGAGTTCTGTTATTGTGAACGTGGATCAGAGAAGATGCCTCATTCCTGTGCTGTATGGAAATGTATTCTGGGTGATTTCACTACTTGCATCTGCCTTTATATATATATATATATATATATATATACATAAATATTGTCAGGGTTTTATTTACCGATGAACTCAGGACGCGCACACGGGACTAAAGTTTAAGAGTTTTTATTTGAAGGAAGTATGCTGGATGGCGGATGATGAAGACCGGAGGTTCAGGGCTGCAGAAGGTCAGGGATGTAGGTGATGGCAGGAGCTGACGGGCCGGAGTGAGAGAGAGTCACAACTATACAGGCCGCAGGGAAAGCTCAATACTGCTCGGCTAGCAGGGCCCGTAGCCACAACAGCTTAGCAGTTCATTTGCAGACACCAGGACACAGAGCTGAGCTTCTCCAGGGCGGCTAATCAGGTTAGCAGAACTTAGGAGACACCAGAGCACAGAGCAGAGCCTTTCCAGGATGGCTAGTCCAGTTAGCAGTTCTCTGGAGACACCAGGACACAGAGCAGAACCTCTCCAGGAACAAACAGTGAACGAACAGTCTTTAGAGTGACTGGCAGGACTAACCTTACAACAGGAGCAAAACAAAGCTTCCCAAGGCAAAACGGGGACTGGCATGGAGAGGTGTGGAATGATGACGGCCCAGTGCTGAACTGAAGGCAGAGGGAGGTTTAAATAGAGCACTTCACAGGTGAGAACAAGGGTCTGGCTAATTGACTGGTAAATGATTATCAGGTGTGACTGACTGCTGAGGAGGTGAAGTGAAAATGGACAGAATATAACTGATGACTCAAAACTAACAATAAATAAAGTCAAACCTAACCCAAAAGAGATGAAAAAAATGAAAATAACAGAAAAACAAGCCAAACCAAAACTCAACCATGACTAGATAGAAGAGAGAGTAGAGAGATAGATAGATAGAGAGAGATTGATAGTACTATAGATAGAGATAAGAGAGGAGAGAGATATAGGGAGGATAGAATACCAGAGAGAGCCAGAGAGACAGATAGACAGAGAGAGACAGAGAGATCAGAGAGAGAGGACAAGAGAGACATAGAGAGAGAGCGAGAGAGCGAGGACAGAGGAGATACAGAGAGAGAGGAGACAGATGAGAGAACGAGAGAGGTAGAGAGAGCGACAGGAGACAGACAGAGAGAGAGAGAGAGACCTCGGTAGAGAGATGATGAGAGAGAGAGACAGAGAGAGAGAGATGAGAGAGAGAGAGAGAGAGAGAGAGAGAGAGAGAGAGAGATAGAGAGAGAGACAGAGAGACAGACAGAGAGAGCAGAGAGAGAGAACAGACAGACAGAGAGGGAGAGAGAGGACAGAGAGAGAGAGAACAGATAGAGAGAGACAGACAGAGAGAGAGAGACAGAGAGAGAGAGACAGACAGTCGAGAGAGAGAGAGACAGACTAGAGAGAGAGAAGACAGAGAGAGAGAGAGAGAGAGATACAGAGAGAGAGAGACCAGATAGAGAGAGAGAGAGAGAGATGAGAGAGAGAGAGAGACGAGAGAGAGACAGAGAAGAGAGA